>NW_027494305.1:0-303515 GCF_021521415.1 Bidens hawaiensis
GTTTTTGGGCTAGAGAGACGTGACTCTGTCTTCTCTACCTGTTTCGGTTTATAATATGTGTTCGTTTTTTATACCGAAGCACATTTTCTAACCCTATTGCGAAACATGTCAGGCTTGGTCTGATGAGGACTAATCCTGCCAGACTTGTTTCGGTTCCAATCATCGTCAGGGGGATTAGCCTGATTATGCCTGAATCTTTTCCTGTACGAATTATGAGACATATAAAGCATATTCCTCTGATAGAATCCATAATTAGTAATATATGGATGATGTGGACAGTTTATGAAAATATAACCAGGAGTGCCACAATTAAAACACGTTTGACGTTTAATGTAGAAATCATTTTGGGTAGCTCCTTGTTTGGACTGGTTGTGTGGACCAGTTTGCTTAAAATTGCGAGGACCATTTTTCACATTTTTGAACTTGCCACCTTGTTTGTCATTTGAGCATCCCTCTTTAACAAATTTTAGGTGGTAAATATTTATTGGATTTTTTTGAGTTTTTAATATTATTTGAAACCAAATTATCAGAATTCAAAGTTTTAACAGAACCAACCACACAAGAGTCCTTGCTCTTTAAAACAGAGCCCACTCAAACAGTCGGAATAACATAATTCAAAACAGGTAGTTTTAAAGAAACATCAGAAACAAAGTCATTATTAAATTCAAAACAAGGGTCGTCGACCTCATCAGTCCATTCCTTCACAATTACTTTTTCTGCACATGAAGCAATAACATTAGAATCATTCACTCCTGAAGTGGACTCGCTAGCATTCACAGAACTAGTTCCATACATTTATCTTGTTTGCCGTACTTCATCCCTTTTATATTTTCTTCCTGTTCTTTGGTAATAGGAATACTGACATAATTTTGATTATAGGGCGGGGAAACTTGACTATATCCTTTTCCTTCACCCTCATTTTCTTTCCACCATAATTGATTTTCAATCATTGAGTTAACTACTTCACTGGAGGCATCAAATTTTTTAAAATCAAGTTCAGCTCTTTCAAATTTGCTAGTTAGATTTAAAATTTCTAACTTGGAGGCTTCCAGTTTAGCAGTTAGTTCAACGATTTCTTGTTTTGCATCTATGTATTGACAACATTTTACACTAATTCAGACTTAAGCTTTGAGAAATCTGTAGGTCCCCCCGGGGCGTCGCCGATCGATACGAGATCCGCACGGGGTCTAGGAGTGCGGAATCCTCCTAGACTCGTTTAATGGTGTAGAAGACGAAGAACACGATTACACACATACAAACACACGAACAAACACACGAATGGGATAAACACATCTGCAGATCATTTATATAATAACCGAAACACATTACATACCAAACACGAAAACAAATGACGGCCGACCCGAGGTGAGGTCTACCTCGGGCCGTCCCACACGACTCTCACTCTCGGTTTCTCTCTAGACAATTGAACTATACAAAACACACTCTAACTTTTCTGGATCACTAACCTAAACAAGACACATATATATATATCGAAACAACTTCGCGGGCTTGGGCTTGGGCCAGTAGGCGAAGTTGTTCTAACTTCGCCTACGGCAGAAGTTGTTACAACTTCGCCTACGGCGAAGTTGTTCTAACTTCGTACTTCGTTTCCGCTGATCAGAATTGCATAGCGACGGTCACAAAATGCACCAACAGACTCCCCTTTGACCGTTGCTCTCAATTCTAACAAACACAAATGATCATCTGTTACAAAACATGCACCAACAAACTCCCTCTTAACTGATGATCTTCTGTTTGCTCTTCAACCAGCCGTGTCTGAAACTGTCTTGTAGCTTCACAAATCTACCAATCACCCAGCGTCTTCCATATCAGATCTCCCCTTCAGTGTAAGCTTCTCCGACTATATAGATTGAGGTCTTTGAAATGCATGCATCCCCATGCCTAATTGATCATCTCAACCAATCACGTGAGTCCTTCTGACTTCACAACACGTGAAGTTCTTCTAACTTCAGCAACACGTGAAGTTGGGCTCCCTCCACAACTTCACCAACACGTCGGCATACGATAAGGTTTAATCTTCAACTACTCAACATCAAGTGATCAATTTCATCACAAAACCACCTTGACAGAATCTAATACACATGACCACTAATTAATCCGAAGCATCTTCAATCACCAGGGATAACGATCAAGAACATAAACACTTTAATTCCCGATTAAATCCAACTTGTTCTAGAATTTTCACTTTAATAAATAAGCATCACGTTTCAGGATCCAATTCTCGAACGCCTTGAAAATAACATAAATAATATGCTCTGACCGCAATCCAGTAATGACGAAAACCTTCAGTTCAATTTGACTTTCTTCAGTTGGTCAACCTCAAACAAAAACAATTTTATTGCCCACAAACACCCAAATATGTGTCAATATCCAGTTTCAATCAATATCCCATTCACAACCTCAACTCCATATCCAGAGTTGACACGTATTTGTTCACACGTAAGACCAAGAGATAACAAGTTTCACTCGTTGACGGAACAACGTCTTCGGTCTCACAATAATCGTGTACACCTGGCCATACAGACGAAAACTCTTTTTTTTTTTAACTTCGCCTAAAGTCAACTTCGCCTAAAAGTGAAGTTCGCCCCTCCTTACTTCGCCTGTCCATAACTTCGCCTGTCCAAAACTTCGCCTGACAGATAACTTCGCCTGAGATAAGCGAACTTGTGAGGTAGGCGAAGTTGTGAATAACTTTGCTTAACCTTATATCTTCGCCTAAACCCTAAAATTTAAGCGAAAACTTCGCCTGAACCCCATAACTTCACCTGCGGAGGCTGTTCGGCCAAAAACGCATCAGAAATGTGCCAGAAACACCAAAACGCAGATCTCGAACCATAGCATAAGAGCCTAAGGCTCTGATACCAATTGTAGGTTCCCAGCCGGATCTACACGAGATATCTCGTTCTACGTAGGTGCGGAATCCCTACGTAAGACGTTACGAGCGTAGAAGACGATACGATTAAACACACGTTACAATAAACACAAACACGTTATATTGCAACCGGAAAACACGTGATATCTATCACTAATACTGGACTCGTTACACGTAAACTGAATACACTGATTGAATCCCTTCTACTCTCTAAGCCGTAACCTAGGACATATATATCACGACAACTTCGCCTGGCATGTTCAGGCGAAGTTGTCACTAACTTCGCTTAGTTCACAAGTTCGCCTGTATCAGCGAACTTGTGAGCTAACTTCGCTTACACACAAACACAAATCCAAACGACTCGATTACAGACACTAGACACTGAACTACTGACATCATGTACCAACAAAATCCTTTTGATTTGCTTCTATCTTATCAGAAAGCCTTTTTCATTTTTCTTAAGTTTAAAATTTTCAGATTTTATTCTTTCCGTGTCTCTATTTAAGTTATCATTATGGACCTTATATAACTCTATCTTCTCAACACAATCTAGAGAACAAGGTTGAAAACTTACCTCAGATGAGTTAGGAGAGGTGAAAGCCATACATGCGTATTGAGGTTCCTTGACTTGCTCCTCAGCAGCATTCTCTTCTTCAGTGTCTTCAACATTTGGGAAGTTCGCAGTCTGATTTCCAATGTTGAGAGCAGCCATCTGATCCTCCCAAGAGATTTGTTGAGTAACCAAACCCCTTTCACCATTTCCCGAACTACTTCCAGCCTCACCTCTAGCATTACCCACTGGAACTAGTGCCCTTTATGTGTTTCCTTCCTTTGCTGGGTTAGTACACTCACGAGCGAAATGACCTGGCTCATGACAGTTGTATCATCTCAGAGTGTCCTTGTTAAAACCCAACTTTTGATTATTAGGCATATTCCAGTTGTTTCTGCTTGTCCTCTTAGTGAACTTCTTGGCACGAAAAACCGCCATGGGGATCTGCCAAGAGATGTCCATTTCCTCAACATCATCAGGATGGATCTGATCGAGTTCAACAACAACTACGGGTCGGACCAAATCTCCAGCTAGAAATGCATTGTAACAGTTCATGAATTCCCCCATTAGAGCTATGTTTTCCTGAGTCTCTTTTGGAATAGAGGGAATCTGACTAGATTTCTGACCATGAGCAGTGCCAGAAGATGACGATTGAGTAGACTTGGTGAAGAAAAATGGAGCAGGTTGAGGAGGAGTGGAGGATGAATTCCCTTGCATAGATTTAAACATCTGAAAGTTTCTTTGTTGTGGGATTTGCTGAGTAGCCTTAAACATGGAGAAACTGTCTTGAGAAATAAGAGCATTGTTGGAAGCAACATTGTACCCAGCTACATTGTAGGAGTTCGCATGATTTATTGCACGTTGCTTGTCATCCATATCACATGCCTTGATAGTAGCCATAATCTCAGAGATAGACATTCGTTTGAGATCTTTAGTTTTCTTGGTGACAGTAACATTCATATCCCAACTCTTTGGCAATGAGTTCACCAGCTTGTTGTTTATCTTAGAAGTTACTAGGTAAATACTTGTTGATCTCATTTCAGTCACCAGCACTATGAACCTTTGGAGTTGAGTTTCCAACGTTTCCCTCAAAACATGATTAAACATGTTGAACTTTTATTGCAGCAAGTCTTGGTGACTCCTTTTCATGTCTTCGTTTCCCTCATACACCTCAATCAACGTCTCCCATAACTCTTTAGCGGATTGTAGTTTTCTAAAGCCAAGGGTAATCTCAGGTGAGAGTGCCATGGTTAGAGTTGAAAGAGCCTTTTCATCTTCCTCAACCTTAGCAAAGTCATCATCATCATACATGGAAACAAGCTTAACAACGATTTCAGTTGAGTTATCACGTTGATAGGTAATTCTTTGAGGCCCTCTAACAATGCTTCTCCAAACTTTGGGATCCTTCATCTTAACATATTTCTCAAACCGAAACTTCCATTCACTAACCCCTCATGAGACAAGAGACGGGGTATACGAGTGGTGGTCCCCATGATGGAGTCGAGTTCTTGATGAAGTGAAGAGTTTGTTGAACCATTACCACTAGTTAATTGATCCATTTTTTAAATTAGTTCACAAGTAATTTCAGTCCAATGGTCTTATAGTTCAAGCAAAAGGCCCAAATTAGGTTAGTCAGGCCCAAACAGATTTCACAGACTATCGGGCCGAGAACAGAGTTCACAGCTTACTGGGCCGAGAACAAAATGTCGTTGACCAAGAGTTGACCGAGAACTGGCTAAAAGCGTTGACCGAGAACCAGAGATTCGACCGAGAACACAAATCTTTGACCGAAAACTAATACTCTTGACCGAGAACTAGTAATCTTGACCGAGAACTATAAAATTCAGCCGAGAACTAAGGTTAGCCAAGATCTTTAATTCTTGACAGAGAACTCAAGTCGCTAATTGAGAAGTCAACAGTTTAGCCGAGAACTGATAGTAATGGCCGAGAGCCACAAGATCAGCAAGATCTTCAGTGTAACAAACTTGCGAGAAAAATGGGATTTGATTTATCTTCCAAACCAAAGCCAATCTTCTCCCAAAAATAGGTCTCCCTTTTCCGGTCACCTTTTCATCGGAAAAACAAACGCAACCACCAAAAATCAATATCTTGAATCTTTGATATCACAATAACGAGCCTAATAGGTCAAAGGCTCTGATACCAATTGTAAGTCCTGAATCTGGATCACTACAATTATGATATCAACACACTACGCATTGGTGCGGAATTCCAATACTAGGTGATTCAAGAACACAAAAGAACACAACGAGTAACACAATAGTTGCTTCAAAACACATGTATTATTATACGTCGGGTGCTGAAGAACGATGATTAAAAACTCGTCTAGTGAAGCACTTAAACGTCCAAAAAAAACAACTCGAAGAACAACCCTAAACCCTATACAATGTGTTCTATATATAGGGAACCAACACACTAGGCCAATAACAACCAAAAGCCCACTGAGATCCCAAGGGATCTCGGTTTACATACACGGCCTAAACACACAAACATAAACTAAGTACAAACCAAACTAATCTAGGCCCAATAGTTATTCTAAGTCTGGTCTTGTTGATTATCGGTTGGAATACCATATGTTTCAGTGTGATCTTGATCTTGTAGCTCACCATTTTGATCATTGTACCCATCTTCATCATCTTTAGAAACCTTCCTTCTGAATGAAAACTCAGTGTCTTCATTAGAAACCTTAAAACACAATTTGTCAAAGTCAATCTTTTCAATTGTTGCTTCAGGAACACTTGTTCTATAAGAATATTCATCAATGTCTTCAGGATAGATTTTGAAATATTTGATTAATTTCTCTAAATCAAACAACCAGCTTTCTCCATTAACAGTATTAAACTGATTCTCATTGAATATTATGCCAGATGATTCAATCACACTCAGATGTTCTTTCGCATATATTATATATGCCTTTGAGTGTGAAGAATACCCAACTAAGAAATAGTCTATGGACTTTGATTGGAATTTGTTCAAATAGTATTTGGTGTTTAATAGAGAACATTTACAAACAAAAGGTTTAAGATACTTGATGTAGGGCTTTCTTTTATTCAAAATCTCATACGTAGTTTTGTTTTTCTTATGTTGAGAAGAACTCTATTCTGAACATAACATGCAGTGTTGATTTCTCCTGCCTAAAATGATACAGGTATATAAGCATCTGCATGCATGGTTCTTGCAGCTTCTATCAGTGTTCTATTCCTTCTTTCTGTAACACCATTTTGTTCAGGAGTTCTTGGGGCACTGAATTGCTTGCATATTCCTTTTGCTAGAAAAATTGTCATAACCCCATTTTTGAACTCAGATCCATTTTCACTTCGCATCATCTTAACCCTGCATCCAGTTGATTCTCAACTCTAGTTACACAATTCTTAATCAGTTCTGTAGTTTCATCTTTTGCATTCAGGAAAAACAACCATGTGAATCTTGAGTAATCATCTATTATCACTAGACATCACTTCTTTTTGCCAATACTTGGAACATTTACAAGAACAAAAAGATCCATGTGAAGCATTTCAAGTACTTTATCAATGGATATTATAAGTTTTATTTTGTGTGATGATTTATGTTGGTTTCCCTTTTGGCATGAAACACAGTTGTCATCAAGTTTGAACTCTCTTGTTGGCAAACCAATAACGTGTTCACCATTTACAAGTTTGTTTATGTTATTTAGATTTACAGGACATAATTTTCTGCGCCATTTCTTGGTTTCACTTTCAAAAGCTTTAGAGACAAAACAAGTACCATCTTTAGAAACAACATCTTTCATCCTTAATTCATACAAGTTGTCATTCCTTGGTGCCATCATCATAATCATTTCTGGTGGAATCACAAACTCATGTTTCAAAATGAAACAATGAGATTCAGTAAAACCAACCTTATAACCTTTATCACACATTTAATAAATGCTCAAAAGGTTATATTGAAGACCTTAAACATGAAACACATTATCTAAAGAAAATTTTCCAATTTTAAGAATGCCTTTGCCCAAAATTTTCCTCCATTCTCATCACTTCCAAAAGCAACTTGGCCTTCAATTTTTTTTTCATAATTAACAAGTGATATTTTAACACATGTCATGTGCCTAGAACATCCACTATCCATATACCATATGTCATTGACTTTTGTGGATTGTTCCTGCACAGTTGAAAACAAAGTAATTAGTTAAGTGATGAATCACAAGCTATGCTAGCTTGTAAATCATCAGCAACAACAACTAGAGTTTCATTTGGTTTTGGATCTTCATAAACTAGTTCACAAGAGTCATCAGTCTCATAACCAGATTCAAACATATTTCCAAAGTAGGGAATTATGCTTGTGCATTCTTCGATCACTGTCTCCGTTTTGATGGTCAGTTTTAGAGTTTCATCATTTGGCTACCACAAGAACCCTCTTGGTCCATGACCGCTCTTCCACAAGAATTTTTCATCACCATTTAATTCTTTTATTCGGTTTTTCTTGAAAACTTTCTTCTTGAAATGTCTTTTCTTATCCTTTGAGCTTAAATTTGCTGAGTCAAAAGAGTTTTCAGAACTCTAAGATTTAAAAGATGATTTCTTCTCTAGCCTTTGCATTAACATCTCTTTTTTCTTTTCAAATACATCATTGAACTTTTTCTTTTCTTCAAAAGTTCCATCATTGACTTGCATACCTTTTTGCAAGTATTCTTCATACTGCTTCATATACAAACCAAAATCTTGACCATAGAGTGTAGTATCAGAAATAGTGAAAGTTTGTGGCATGATTCTTTCTTGAAATGAATCTGTGTGATGACCATAAATATCACATATTCTGCACCATACCTTTCCTTTGTGTCCATTCACAAAATTTTCTCTTTAGAATCTTTCACTTGGTCTAGGAGGATCCACACTAGTGGTCTTTTGATGAGTGATTGGTTTACCAAAGTCAATGGAAATAGGTTGAAAAATATTTATCTTTTCAATACTCTTTTCATCTGAACTTTTCACAAACTTGGCTCTTTCCAACTTTCCTGTTTATCTCATTTAGTACTTTTTCTTTCATTGGGCTCACATACTTTCTTACAAAGTATTCAACATCATCAATGTCTAAAAGTTCGTGGTTTGAAAATATTGGGTAAATAGGTGGTTACTCAGTTTCTTTTTTTGTTTCTATTCCATTTCTCTTTATTGAGATGCTTTCTTACTTGTGAGGACTTTTAAATGCTAGTTCAGAAGCATTGTTCTTCTTCCTTTGAGATCACCCACATATGTCAAATGGCTTGTGGTCTCTTCTCATCTGTTTAAATGCTTGTTCAGAAGCATTTTTCTTCATTCTTGGTGAAATTTTGGGTAATCTTGGAATCTTTTCCTTTGAATTCATTCTTTTCTTTTCTATACCTTTGATACTCGTACAACTTGAACATTTATCACTTGAGCTATCTTCAAATGACTCACTTGATACACAATTTTTTTCTTTCTTAAATTCTTCATTTTCACTTTCTTTTGTTTCTATTGTCTTCAACACAAATTGTCCTTCTTCATTAACACCAACCTTTTGTAGTTTTCAATAAATTCTTCTTTTTTCTATAAAAACCTTCTTGAATTATTCCAGATAAGCCTCTCTAAACTCCTTGTCAACTTTCAATGAATAATTATCATTGAAAGGTGGTGGAACAACGCTATACTTATCTTCAGTTTTGATCTTCAAAAGCTTTCCACATATGTTACAAGTTGAAACAAGGTTCTTCAGAAAATCAACCTCAACTTGAAGTTGAGTATTCTTGGTCTTTTCTTCTAAATACATCCTTTTCAAACCTTCTATTTTTGTGGTATATTTTTATTGAGTTTCATAACTATCCAGACAGTCTTGTTGTATACCTTTGATTTGGTTTTCATAAGTTATTTCACTCATTTCATAAGCATTGATCATGCTTTCTTTATTGAAATATTCAGCTTGCAATTTATCAATCTCCTTTCTTAATGAATCATTCAAATAAAGTAAATATGAGGTTGAGTAATTGAAACGTACCTGAGATTTTGAAGATTCAGATTGATCATTTATTTTTTCCATGAATACAACATTGGCCTTTTCAATCTCTTCAGCATAACTACTCAAGTCAAAATAAACCATCTTGTGGTTGTTGAGCTATATCAACCTTTCCTTGATTTCTTGGCTAAGCTGCATTATTTCTGTTCTAATTTGCAGGAACTTGAGGAGCGTTTTGTTGATTTTTTTGGATAGGTTGTTGTTGGGGAGTGATTTGTTGTTGGTTTTGTTGAGGTTGGAAGTTGTTGTTGTAAAATTGTCTTTGCTGTTGACCTTGACCTTGTATATAATATTAGAATTAATTTCTTTGAAGATTGTTGTTGTTGTTTTGGAATTGTCTTGGTTGGTTGCATTCTCTTGCAAAGTGACTAGGTTGTTGGCAATTATAGAAAGTTGTCGTGGATAGTCAAATCCAATCCTGTCATTCATACTAGAGAATGTAGATCTTCCAGTCCTGTTATAGGACCTTTTACTTCTCAAAACTAACATGGCAACTTGCCATTTAAAATCCATATCTTCAAGATCATCTACATCAATCTGTTCAAAATCTTCTTGCACAACACTGGTATGAATCAAGTTCTTTGCCACAAATGCATTATAGGATTCAGTAAACATAGAAAACAAAGCTTAATATTCATTTCCTTGACTTGAGTTGCTAAAAAACATAAGGTGCAAGTCCACTAGCCATAGAAGATGTAACACCATCATCTATCATTTGGACATTGAATATTTTTTCTCCAGACTGGGTCCCAGATACTTTACTTGCTATAAAAACCCTTGGTGTCTCAACATAAAAATCACTAGGTTCTTCAATAATAGGGATTTGTTGTTGATTTTGATAGACAGATTTCCCATTGGAGCTATTAGAGCAATTTCAACTTGAAAATTGTGCTTCTCTTCTTTGATCATGTGATTTTCTCATTTCATGTTCAGCAGTTTGAAGAAAACATATTACATCATCTAGCTTGAAGTTAGGAAAATTGGCCTTTTCTTTGATGAATTTGCTTGCATAAGATAATGAGCATAGCAGATTCTTGTTTAGATCAAAGTCAGTAATAGCAAGATCAGTTGTCCTAATTTCATTGACAATGGCTACAAATCTTTGCAAAACTGACTTTAGCCTTTCTCCCTCTTTAAACTTGAATATGTCAAGTTGTTGCTTCAGCCTATCTTTCTTGATGTCTTTCAATTCAGTGTTGCCTTTAAACATTTCCACCACTGATGATACATTGCTTTTGTAGTTGTGTGATGGTTCACACTTTGTCTTCATTTGTCTTTCAACAGCTTGGTTGTTGTTTGCACCTTCAGTGGGAACATAGGGACAATTTTTGATAGAGTTCCATAAGTCAGTATCATTAGCAAACATCAGCCCCAAACAAAACCTTCCACTTGATATAATTTTCTTGACCTAACAATCTTGGAATCTTGTTAGTAGACACGTCTTGGTCATCCATTTTCTTTGAAAATATTTTTGGTAATTTTTAGAAAGCTTTTGTAATGAAAATTACTTAAAATTAACAAAAACTTTGAAAATACTCAAATTAAGGATAAGACCTTGAATCTGATGAGAAATAGATGGATTAAACCAAGATCTAGACTCAAAACAAACAATAATCAATGTGAATCTAAGATTAGAATACTTTTAAACCTTAAATGATTGTAGGTCTGAAGAGTGAAGAATAGAATAGCTGACGTCACGTTTCAATGTAACAATGCTCAGCTGACGTCATCATCTTCTTCCTTAAAATCAAATAAATTCAGCAAAAAGCTTCACACAAAAATAAACTTTACGACAACACGTTTGTCTTCACAAGAGCTAAACGAAGCTCTGATACCACTTGTCAGGATCGATTTTTATTTCACTATCTACCTCGTAACAAACAAAAGAATGTTGAGAAGACGGTTACAAATAAGCTAATGTCAAAACCCAATGATTAATAAAGGCAGAATTAATAGTAATTAAGATTTTGCAATTATAAAACAAAAGGAACAAACACACAAGAGACTCAAAAGATTTCCATTGATATTAATCAATAATACACAGAATAACTTTAGGGTTTCTAAGTAAAATATCACGTGCGACGGTTTTCTATACAAAATATTATGTATGCTTAGGAATATTTCACTGTTTTCATAAATGTGACATAGTATTTCCTTAAATGGCCACACCTGAGACATTCTAGAAACCCTAATCATTGGAAAACACATATTCAAGCGTATTCAAAATTATTGCAGGTGTCAGACAGGTCTTCAAGTAAGCTTTTATCTTTATCGAGCATACCTTGTAATCCATAAGTGTGCTAGAACAATTCTCCGAACAAGCTTTTACTTATGAATGTTTTCCTTAGAAAATATTCATCAAACAGACTTCAATCTTCATGATATAATTAAAATTTGCTCGAGAATATCCTACGAGCAAACTTGTTCTTCTTGATCTCTTCAACCTTTTGTCAAAAGACTTATTATAGCAAACTCAAGTGTGCTTGAGTAATGTAGCTTGCTCGAGGTTGAACCTTGCTCGTAGAAGTCCTTAGTATAAATTCTTTAATTTCCTACAAGTGTCCATGAGATCATCTTTATTGAAACCTTACTCGACCCACCAAATTACTTGGTTTAAGCTTGGCTAAGTCAAGAGTTTACTCTGAAACAAACCTTGCTCGACTGAAGGACAACCTTTCTTGATGAAGTGTAGTTTGCTCGAACTAAACACTTAAAAGAATTCCAGAAGATAACCTTTCTATATGTAAGATACCCTACTTGGATAAGTGTTAGGTTTGCTCGAAGTGCCTACTTTGCTCGGATTCCATACTTAGCATATTTCTTGAGGAGGTTCAGAAGATTCCAATCTTCCTTGATCATTTTCTTATCCCAACATATCCTTAACGTTATCAATAAAGTAATCCTTAATGTATCTTCCCGTTTATGATTGATGTATCCAATTGAGACTAGATCTTGGCTCGTATAACGTATATGACGTTTTCACAATGCCAATCCACCATTAGTTCTCCTGAAGGTTCCTTTACATCTTATCAATTCTAGGATGCATTATGTACTTGGATTTGTGAGTTCTTTAAAAATCTTTTCTTGTAAGATTTCCACAATCGGTACCCAGATTTTATTCCCCGTTAAGAGAATATCATCATCATCACCTTTGATCGGGTTGTCAATGGTTCCATTCATTTTTTCCTTAGCAATGTAATTCTCTTCCATAGCTTTTTTGTAAGCACCCTTTAGTTGATTAATCAAATCGACATGACATTCTAACCTTAGAGCTTGCACTCTTTTATCTGTTTGATGCTCTTTTTAGCTTAATGTATCATCCACTACATTAACCTTGCCTTCGTGATAGATGATTTCATAGTCATATTCACTTAGGACTTTCATAGAGATAGTGCCTCCATAACTTTAAGGCAAATATTGTGACGTCTAAATCTACATCATGAGGGGTATAGTTATTTTCATGAGATACATATATTATGACTTAGTCCATTGCGTTAGTGGACATCCTAAACTTATATGTTAAGCATAAAAATAGAATACGAAGCCGCATGTCAGATCCAAAATAGTTGCATTTGTTAATTTTTGCTACAAGGTTTTAAATGCCCCGTTCTATTTTGATCCCCACTTGTATTTGATTGACTTACAAGTTAGTAATATTAAAGAGACTGCTATTTGGAAGTAATCATGAATAAACCACTAATAGTACCCATCTAGGCCTAAGAAACTTCTTACTTTAGTCGGTGACTTGGGAATCTCCGATGTGGATATATTTCATTAAAAGAGAAGGTCTTTCTTTGAATATCCATATTTGTTAAATTTTTTTTAAATATAATAAATTGTATATCAAATCTTATAACTTTTGGATGGTCAAAAATTACTAGGTTGTGAGGTTTCTAGTGTTGACTTCTAAGAACTTGTTATGAGAGGGATCTTTTAAAGCTCATATGGTAGATCTTGGGCTTACACAAATTGATAGTAGTTTGAAAGCACAAGCACGAAATGATGAGGTAGAAATTATATTACTCTATATTTTATTTATGGCCTTTTAACTTTTATTTAGTATTTATTTTTTTGTATTGTTTCATAGACCTTTTTTTGGATGCTATGAATAATCTAGAAGAGAGGTTGAAAGATAAAATCAAGAATTTGAGTTCTTTTGATAAGTACAAACAGGAAGTCCTTATCGGTCGTCTTGATTGATCTCCGATGCATATATATCCCATTGCGAGATAATATTACGAGTTTTGAAGAGAATGATTTCCATGTATTAATAAAACCTCCGGGTGTGAATTTCTTACACAACACAAACCTAAATGAGGAATTCACAGGTTTGGGCTTTAGTTTAAACGGGTGTCAGTTTCAAGTCAACATCCTGAACACATTTAGCTAAAGCGGTTGTGTTTAAGTTGACCGGTTGATTTAATACTTATTTGTGTTAAATGTCTTTTTATGTTAGTAAAGTAAATGATTACGTATTTTGTGTCAAAACATAAAATATAAAGTAGAAATGAAAGTCTAGTTATATTTGTAATTTTTATCGTAAATCTGTAATTTTAGATTATTATATAAAAAAAACAAAATGTGTTAAAACGCTTTCTAGGTTTGTGTCGCGTTCGTGTTATCTTGATATGTTTTCCAATAGATTGTTGATTATTTTACTTTATATATACCGCACTATGTGGGTTGTTAAATTTGAAATTTTTGTTGTTATAAAAGTGTTGTAGCCTTTACATTTATCCTGAGCATGGAAAAACCTAGTTCTTTTCTAGGGGTAGCCTCCGCTACTCCTCAACTTTTCGTCGATAGTGAAAAAAATTATTTTTTTTGGTAGATTTTCGTATTTCGCTATCCCTAAAAAATATAGTGTTACCCCTATTTGGTTAAAGCTCGACCAATTTAAAAGCTCACCCAACTTAAAAGTTCAACCAAGGTCTAAAGTCCAAACCAATTAAAACCCATTTACCCTTTTCAAAATATATACTCGTTGTTTGGAAATTGGAAACTAGCCGGACATCAAACATCGTTGTACCAGAAACCACCACTCGACATCATTTTGAGGTTGAAGTTTTTAGTATGGTTTTGGATATGCAAATTCAAGAACTTGAAAATATATACACTGGGGTCTCAACTAGTTTGTTAGAAAATATGCCTAGTTTCATTCCTTACGGTTCATTTTTAAGTTTGATATATCTAAGATAGTGACATTGTATGAGATGTATTCGAATGATTTTAGTAATGAAGAAATATGGTGTATTTCGGGTGATGATCTTACAACCTTTTATTACACTTTAAAAGAAGATGATAAATTTGCAAAATTGGGTTTAATGTGTGATCTTGCTCGTGTAATGGTGCTTACCGGAAAGCACGTCACTTTTGCTTTGGTTTATCGAATATTGACTCTAGCGTTGGTTTTACGAATTGCAACCGTAACTGTGAAAGATGCTTTTCTAAAATGAATCTTATCAAGGCAGATTTGTGCAACCAAATGGGTGATGAGTATTTGAACAATGTTCTAATGTGTGCGGTCGAAAGAGAAATGTTTGATAATGTAATAGAAGAAGATGTAATGGCTCGATTTCAATCTTTCAAAAACTGAATAGGAGAAATCTTCGCCAAATGTGTTTGTGCAACCAAATGGGTGATGAGTATTTGAACAATGCTTAATTTGTGCGGTAGAAAAAGAAATGTTTGATAAATAAATGCTTAATTTGTGGATCTTGAGGATGGTGGAAGCCTTCAAACTCTCAAGGAACACAAAATAATTTTCAAGAGTTGAGAGAGAATCACCAAGGCTTCGCACACCAAAATGAAGTGAAAATAAGTGCTTATAAGCTTATGGACAAATGTCACGGTCATGCACAAAAAGTGCATGGTCGTGAACTGATTTGGTAAGTCAAACTTTCACTTCTGCGCCCAGAGTTGTAGGTTCCAAAAAAGTGCACTGTCATGCACAAAAAGTGCACGGTGGTGCACTGTCAAGGTGCACTACCATGCAGAAAATGTGCACGGTCATGCATTACCAGCACTAGCTAGTGCACTTTCAAAATTGATATGTCTTGTTCTCAGCATTGGCCAGTGCACGGGCTCGTCTCCTCGGAAGTGTACAAAAAGTGCATGATGGTGCTCGTTCATCTTGTCACGCTACCAGATCTGCACGGGTTCCAATAAAGGTGCACCATCATACCCATAAAGTGCATGATGGTGCACTTTCATCTGCATGGTCATGCACCTTCTCGATATGGTCATGCACTTGCTCTGCATGGTCATGCACTTTAGCTGCATGGTCATGCACTTTTGGCAGATTCTTGATTTTGGTCCGAAAAGCGCCACCTTTTCGTCGTTTCTTCGTCTTGGCGGGCGCCCGGACTTGCAAATTTACAAATAACATATATAAGTACCAAATACATTGAATTTGCATGGAGTTTTACTAAAATAAAAGGATAATTCGATGCTAAAAGATGTATACTTTGTGTTACATCAAACATCCCCCACACTTGAACTTTGCTTGTCCTTAAGCAAATAAAATAAACAACATAAAAACAAGAATAACCAGCAAGCAATAATCATTCAAAAGTTTTTAAAAGCTTTACAAGCAAGAACTATTGATGTTTCCCAACAAGCCAATTAAAAATGAAGACCTAGTCTAAAGAACATTATATTTGTTGCCATCATATTCCCACCTTGCAAACCTCACAATGTTCACTCATACACTCAGCTATATTTAGTGATCATACATGTAATAATGTATGTTGAGAACACACGATGCCAAGACGGTGACAAAAAAAGCATAGGCTTGTTTAAGGCTCAAATCTAACCAACACATACATAGCATAAAACACGAGTACTTGATGGTTGTAATTTGGCTTAGGGTTAGGGTGAGGAATTTTTTTTGGGGAAAAGTGGCTAAAAGGCTAGAAAATCCGGAACTAAGCTTGCTATAAACAAAAAATAACTAAACCAAGTGCTCTAAACGAACCGAGAACTAACGAACCAAAAATTGCTCTTTGAAATCAAACTTCATCAATATAATCAAATTTCTTATTCTTCTCTTATTTTCTTGTAACAATTTTTCTTTTTTTTTCTTTTTTTTACCATAGACTATACAAATTAATACAAACTAATATACTTTGGGAGATAGCATTGTGCTTCTAATATTCCCAAGTGATAAAATACATAGAAAAATGAAATGAAAAATAAACAAGCTAACTTAGCCGAAAGCAGATTTCTAACCAAAAATGGGTGAAACAATAAAAGGCTTTATGGCTAAGTGGGTGACAAATATAGGGCGAAAAAAGAAAAACACAGGAAAAGGATAAACACGGGCTACTAGGGGAATAATGTGGGTAAGAGGAATATAAGTGAAAAATAGCCAGACATGGCTTTATCCTAAATTCTTCAAATGGTTTGAAATGCATGCCAAAAACAAGTTCTACTTTCCAATAATCACCCGGCTCACTCTATTGCCCGCAAAAACATGAGAAAAAAAACTAATGAGGCTAACTCACGGAAACGGGCAGAAAGGGTAACTTTTTTGCAAAGTAAGAATGTTAATCTTTTTGTTTGTCATGTTTAAAGGTATGTCTTTTTAAAAGATTTTCGGCTTGAGTGTCTTAAAAATTTGTGCTTCAGGACAATGCAATTAAAGTTTGAATTAAGAATTGCTTAATGGTTATTATTTGTTACAAAAATATATTTCGGAGTTTTGCAAAAAAAAAATTAATTATTAGACAAAAAAAGTTAAATTCCCTCCCCACACTTTAATTGTATAACGCTCTCTGTGTATAACAAAAAACTATAAAGTAAAGTGCAAAAGAGAGAACTAGAAAAACTCCCCTGAAATCTAGAAAGCGTCCAGAAAGTGACTCCCAAGGCTCGGCAATGTATAATCCAAAGAACTGGCAACGCGACCGTGAGCATCCAATAACCAACCTGGTAAAGCAAAACAAAACAAACCAAAACATGCCCTTGGCATGCTCAATAAACATAACAAATCTCATATCCATAACATAACCAAATTCACAATACAATCCATAAGATAGTCTAAACACTAACAAAGTACTACGCAAATAAACATAAACACAAAGAAACAGAAAACACATAACAACTACGAAATTCCTAAACATGCTAAATTTTGAAGGAGTCGATAGCTAGACTCACACTCCCCACACTTATTTCATGGGGTGAAGGGTAAGAACCTCCACTGCAATCTCGACCAGCTCACCCAAATAGTGTTTCAAACGGTGACCGTTCACCTTGAAGATGCGTCCATCCTCATAGCCGATCTCAACGGTATCATAGTCGAATACTTGCCCCACACTAAAGGGGCTAGACCATCGGGATTTTAATTTCCCGGGAATAAACGAAGGCGAGAATTTTTAAGCAAACCACGATCGCCCACTTGGGATTGGGTGTGGTCCTTCAAGCGGGCGTCATGGAGCCTTTTGGTCCTCTCCATGTAAATTCTCGAATTCTTTTAAGCTTGGCCTCTCAATTCCTCAAGCTCATGAATCTGACCAAACATGCTTTTGCCTGCACATGCAAGATCAAGATTAGCACTTTTCAAAGCCCAATAGGCTTTATGCTCGTGCTTAACAGGGAGATGACACACCTCCCTGTACACCAACTTGAACGGTGTCGTACCAATCGGTGTTTTGTAGGCGGTACGGAAAGCCCAAAATGCGCCATCCAGCTTCTCGGACCAATCCTTACGGTTCTGACTAACCATCTTTTCGAGGATTCTCTTGATGCCCGGATTGGTGATCTCAACCTGACCGCTCGTCTACGGGTGATATGGTGTAGAGAAGCGATGATGAACACCATATCGGAACAATACCTTTTCCAATTGGGCATTACAGAAATGAGTCCCATGGTCACTGATCAATGCTTTGGGGGCACCAAAGCGAGAAACCAACTTCTTCAAGAACTTCACCGCCGACCTAGCATCATTAGTTGGCAAGGCTTGCGCCTCGGCCCACTTTCAAACATAGTCAACAACTACTAGGATGTAACGGTGGCTGAAAGAAGTCGGGAAAGGTCCCATGAAATCGATGCCCCACACATCAAAAACCTAGCAAACATGAATTGGTCGCTAGGGAATCTCGTCTCGTGAGGAGATGTTGTTTTCCTTGGCAAGCATCACAAGACTGCACCATGTCATGAGCATCACGGAAGATGGTTGTCAAAAGAAATCGGCGTCAAAGACCTTGTTATGAGAGAGATCTTTTAAAGCTCATATGGTAGATCTTGGGCTTACACAAATTGATAGTAGTTTGAAAGCACAAGCACGAAATGATGAGGTAGAAATTATATTACTCTATATTTTATTTATGGCCTTTTAACTTTTATTTAGTATTTTTCATAGACCTTTTTTTTGGATGCTATGAATAATCTAGAAGAGAGGTTGAAAGATAAAATCAAGAATTTGAGTTCTTTTGATAAGTACAAACAGGAAGTCCTTATCGGTCGTCTTGATTGATCTCCGATGCATATATATCCCATTGCGAGATAATATTACGAGTTTTGAAGAGAATGATTTCCATGTATTAATAAAACCTCCGGGTGTGAATTTCTTACACAACACAAACCTAAATGAGGAATTCACAGGTTTGGGCTTTAGTTTAAACGGGTGTCAGTTTCAAGTCAACATCCTGAACACATTTAGCTAAAGCGGTTGTGTTTAAGTTGACCGGTTGATTTAATACTTATTTGTGTTAAATGTCTTTTTATGTTAGTAAAGTAAATGATTACGTATTTTGTGTCAAAACATAAAATATAAAGTAGAAATGAAAATCTAGTTATATTTGTAATTTTTATCGTAAATCTGTAATTTTAGATTATTATATAAAAAAAACAAAATGTGTTAAAACGCTTTCTAGGTTTGTGTCGCGTTCGTGTCATCTTGATATGTTTTCCAATAGATTGTTGATTATTTTACTTTATATATACCGCACTATGTGGGTTGTTAAATTTGAAATTTTTGTTGTTATAAAAGTGTTGTAGCCTTTACATTTATCCTGAGCATGGAAAAACCTAGTTCTTTTCTAGGGGTAGCCTCCGCTACTCCTCAACTTTTCGTCGATAGTGAAAAAAATTATTTTTTTTGGTAGATTTTCGTATTTCGCTATCCCTAAAAAATATAGTGTTACCCCTATTTGGTTAAAGCTCGACCAATTTAAAAGCTCACCCAACTTAAAAGTTCAACCAAGGTCTAAAGTCCAAACCAATTAAAACCCATTTACCCTTTTCAAAATATATACTCGTTGTTTGGAAATTGGAAACTAGCCGGACATCAAACATCGTTGTACCAGAAACCACCACTCGACATCATTTTGAGGTTGAAGTTTTTAGTATGGTTTTGGATATGCAAATTCAAGAACTTGAAAATATATACACTGGGGTCTCAACTAGTTTGTTAGAAAATATGCCTAGTTTCATTCCTTACGGTTCATTTTTAAGTTTGATATATCTAAGATAGTGACATTGTATGAGATGTATTCGAATGATTTTAGTAATGAAGAAATATGGTGTATTTCGGGTGATGATCTTACAACCTTTTATTACACTTTAAAAGAAGATGATAAATTTGCAAAATTGGGTTTAATGTGTGATCTTGCCCGTGTAATGGTGCTTACCGGAAAGCACGTCACTTTTGCTTTGGTTTATCGAATATTGACTCTAGCGTTGGTTTTACGAATTGCAACCGTAACTGTGAAAGATGCTTTTCTAAAATGAATCTTATCAAGGCAGATTTGTGCAACCAAATGGGTGATGAGTATTTGAACAATGTTCTAATGTGTGCGGTCGAAAGAGAAATGTTTGATAATGTAATAGAAGAAGATGTAATGGCTCGATTTCAATCTTTCAAAAACCGAATAGGAGAAATCTTCGCCAAATGTGTTTGTGCAACCAAATGGGTGATGAGTATTTGAACAATGCTTAATTTGTGCGGTAGAAAAAGAAATGTTTGATAAATAAATGCTTAATTTGTGGATCTTGAGGATGGTGGAAGCCTTCAAACTCTCAAGGAACACAAAATAATTTTCAAGAGTTGAGAGAGAATCACCAAGGCTTCGCACACCAAAATGAAGTGAAAATAAGTGCTTATAAGCTTATGGACAAATGTCACGGTCATGCACAAAAAGTGCATGGTCGTGAACTGATTTGGTAAGTCAAACTTTCACTTCTGCGCCCGTTCCAAAAAAGTGCACTGTCATGCACAAAAAGTGCACGGTGGTGCACTGTCAAAATGCACTACCATGCAGAAAATGTGCACGGTCATGCATTACCAGCACTAGCTAGTGCACTTTCAAAATTGATATGTCTTGTTCTCAGCATTGGCCAGTGCACGGGCTCGTCTCCTCGGAAGTGTACAAAAAGTGCATGATGGTGCTCGTTCATCTTGTCACGCTACCAGATCTGCACAGGTTCCAATAAAGGTGCACCATCATACCCATAAAGTGCATGATGGTGCACTTTCATCTGCATGGTCATGCACCTTCTCGATATGGTCATGCACTTGCTCTGCATGGTCATGCACTTTAGCTGCATGGTCATGCACTTTTGGCAGATTCTTGATTTTGGTCCGAAAAGCGCCACCTTTTCGTCGTTTCTTCGTCTTGGCGGGCGCCCGGACTTGCAAATTTACAAATAACATATATAAGTACCAAATACATTGAATTTGCATGGAGTTTTACTAAAATAAAAGGATAATTCGATGCTAAAAGATGTACACTTTGTGTTACATCAAACATCCCCCGCACTTGAACTTTGCTTGTCCTTAAGCAAATAAAATAAACAACATAAAAACAAGAATAACCAGCAAGCAATAATCATTCAAAAGTTTTTAAAAGCTTTACAAGCAAGAACTATTGATGTTTCCCAACAAGCCTATTAAAAATGAAGACCTAGTCTAAAGAACATTATATTTGTTGCCATCACATTCCCACCTTGCAAACCTCACAATGTTCACTCATACACTCAGCTATATTTAGTGATCATACATGTAATAATGTATGTTGAGAACACACGATGCCAAGACGGTGACAAAAAAAAGCATAGGCTTGTTTAAGGCTCAAATCTAACCAACGCATACATAGCATAAAACACGAGTACTTGATGGTTGTAATTTGGCTTAGGGTTAGGGTGAGGAATTTTTTTTGGGGAAAAGTGGCTAAAAGGCTAGAAAATCCGGAACTAAGCTTGCTATAAACAAAAAATAACTAAACCAAGTGCTCTAAACGAACCGAGAACTAACGAACCAAAAATTGCTCTTTGAAATCAAACTTCATCAATATAATCAAATTTCTTATTCTTCTCTTATTTTCTTGTAACAATTTTTCTTTTTTTTTCTTTTTTTTACCATAGACTATACAAATTAATACAAACTAATATACTTTGGGAGATAGCATTGTGCTTCTAATATTCCCAAGTGATAAAATACATAGAAAAATGAAATGAAAAATAAACAAGCTAACTTAGCCGAAAGCAGATTTCTAACCAAAAATGGGTGAAACAATAAAAGGCTTTATGGCTAAGTGGGTGACAAATATAGGGCGAAAAAAGAAAAACACAGGAAAAGGATAAACACGGGCTACTAGGGGAATAATGTGGGTAAGAGGAATATAAGTGAAAAATAGCCAGACATGGCTTTATCCTAAATTCTTCAAATGGTTTGAAATGCATGCCAAAAACAAGTTCTACTTTCCAATAATCACCCGGCTCACTCTATTGCCCGCAAAAACATGAGAAAAAAAACTAATGAGGCTAACTCACGGAAACGGGCAGAAAGGGTAACTTTTTTGCAAAGTAAGAATGTTAATCTTTTTGTTTGTCATGTTTAAAGGTATGTCTTTTTAAAAGATTTTCGGCTTGAGTGTCTTAAAAATTTGTGCTTCAGGACAATGCAATTAAAGTTTGAATTAAGAATTGCTTAATGGTTATTATTTGTTACAAAAATATATTTAGGAGTTTTCCAAAAAAAAAATTAATTATTAGACAAAAAAAGTTAAATTCCCTCTCCACACTTTAATTGTATAACGCTCTCTGTGTATAACAAAAAACTATAAAGTAAAGTGCAAAAGAGAGAACTAGAAAAACTCCCCTGAAATCTAGAAAGCGTCCAGAAAGTGACTCCCAAGGCTCGTTAATTTATAATCCAAAGAACTGGCAACGCGACCGTGAGCATCCAATAACCAACCTGGTAAAGCAAAACAAAACAAACCAAAACATGCCCTTGGCATGCTCAATAAACATAACAAATCTCATATCCATAACATAACCAAATTCACAATACAATCCATAAGATAATCTAAACACTAACAAAGTACTACGCAAATAAACATAAACACAAAGAAACAGAAAACACATAACAACTACGAAATTCCTAAACATGCTAAATTTTGAAGGAGTCGATAGCTAGACTCACACTCCCCACACTTATTTCATGGGGTGAAGGGTAAGAACCTCCACTGCAATCTCGACCAGCTCACCCAAATAGTGTTTCAAACGGTGACCGTTCACCTTGAAGATGCGTCCATCCTCATAGCCGATCTCAACGGTATCATAGACGAATACTTGCCCCACACTAAAGGGGCTAGACCATCGGGATTTTAATTTCGCGGGAATAAACGAAGGCGAGAATTGTTAAGCAAAACACGATCGCCCACTTGGGATTGTGTGTGGTCCTTCAAGCGGGCGTCATGGAGCCTTTTGGTCCACTCCTTGTAAATTCTCGAATTTTCTTAAACTTGGCCTCTCAATTCCTCAAGCTCATGAATCTGACCAAACATGTTTTTGCCTGCACATGCAAGATCAAGATTAGCACTTTTCAAAGCCCAATAGGCTTTATGCTCGTGCTTAACAGGGAGATGACACACCTCCCTGTACACCAACTTGAACGGTGTCGTACCAATCGGTGTTTTGTAGGCGGTACGGAAAGCCCAAAATGCACCATCCAGCTTCTCGGACCAATCCTTACGGTTCTGACTAACCATCTTTTCGAGGATTCTCTTGATGCCCGGATTGGTGATTTCAACCTGACCGCTCGTCTACGGGTGATATGGTGTAGAGAAGCGATGATGAACACCATATCGGAACAATACCTTTTCCAATTGGGCATTACAGAAATGAGTCCCATGGTCACTGATCAATGCTTTGGGGGCACCAAAGCGAGAAACCAACTTCTTCAAGAACTTCACCGCCGACCTAGCATCATTAGTTGGCAAGGCTTGCGCCTCGGCCCACTTTCAAACATAGTCAACAACTACTAGGATGTAACGGTGGCTGAAAGAAGTCGGGAAAGGTCCCATGAAATCGATGCCCCACACATCAAAAACCTAGCAAACATGAATTGGTCGCTAGGGAATCTCGTCTCGTGAGGAGATGTTGTTTTCCTTGGCAAGCATCACAAGACTGCACCATGTCATGAGCATCACGGAAGATGGTTGTCAAAAGAAATCGGAATCAAAGACCTTCTTCGCGGTGGATATGGCTCCATGGTGTCCTCCAGTCTGGCCCTCGTGGCAATGACTCAAGATTTTGCGTGCTTTATCACCATACACGCACCTACGCACAAGCTAATCGGCTCCGACACGAAAGAAATAGGGATCCTCCCAAAAATAATGCATAACATCAAAAAATAATTTCTTCATTTTCTAGTGAGTAAGGCCCTTCAAAACGATCCCACTCGCGAAAAAATTCACGATGTCCACGAACCAAGGATTATCGTCATCTTGTGTCTCGATATGCATGAGGAACTCGTGGGGGAAATTGTAATTAATGTGAAGTTGAGCACTCAAGACTGATCGGCCACAACATTCTAAGCGCCCTTTTTGTCACGGATCTCAATATCAAACTCTTGCAGCAATAAAATTCAACGAATGAGTCCCGGCTTCGCATATTGTTTACTGAAAAGATAGCGAAGTGCTGCATGATTCGTGAACATGATGGTCTTAGAAAGGACAAGATAAGCCTGAAATTTGTCGAATGCAAAAACGACCTCAATGAGCTGTTTCTCGGTAGTCGTGTAATGTTCCTGCGTGCCATTCAGAGTCCTGCTCGCATATTAAATCAGGTGAAAATGCTTATCCCGTCTTTGACATAAAATTGTCCCAACTGCAAAATCGCTAGCATCACACATCAACTCAAAAGTAAGAGTCCAATCGGAGGCTACCATGATAGGAGCGTTCACCAATTTCTTCTTCAACAACTCAAATGCACGAAGACACTTGGAGGAGAAAACAAACGGGGCATCCTTCTCGAGGAGCTTAGTCATTGGGCGGGCAATTTGGGAAAATTCCTTTATGAATCACCGATAAAAACCCGCGTGACCAAGAAAACTCCTAATAGACTTCACCAAATTTGGTGGCGAAGCTTAGATATAGTATCAATTTTGGCTCGGTCGACCTCAAGCCCCGGCTGTGAAATCTTATGCCCTAACACAATGCCCTCCTTCACTATGAAGTGGCCCAATTAAGAACAAGTTTAGCATGTTCGCACCTGGCTAACATTTTTTCCAAATTTCTCAAACAATGATCAAAAGAACTCCCAAAAATATAAAAGTCATCCATGAAAACCCCCATGGAGTCCTCGATCTTATCATGAAAAATCGCCACCATACATCTCTGAAACGTGGCTGGTGCTTTACACAATCCAAAGGGCATCCGCCGGTAGGCGAATGTTCCATAGGGACATGTGAATGTCGTCTTCTCCTAATCCTGATCTGAAAATATCCCGAGAATCCATCGAGAAAACAATAGAAAATTTTTTCCGACAATCGTTCTAAAATCTTATCAATGAAGGGGAGGGGAAAATTATCATTTCTCGTGGCGTCATTGACTTTGCGGTAATCAACGCAAACTCTCCATCCTGTGATGGTACGAGTAGGGATTAACTCGTTTTTCTCATTCATCACAACCGTCATGCCACCCTTTTTCGGGACAACCTTGACAGGGCTTAACCATGAGTAATCAGAGATTGGATAAATCAATCATGCATCGAGTAGCTTGATAACCTCTTTCTTCACAACATCTTGCATATTAGGGTTGAGACGCCTTTGGTGCTGCACCACAGGTTTGTACTCCTCCTCCATCAAGATATTATGGGTACAAAAGGACGGATTGATCCCTTTTATATCCATGATCTTCCAAGCGGTCGCATGCTTATGCCTTTTGAGAACCGTGAGCAATTTAACCTTCTCCTCACTCGACAAACTCAAAGAAATGATAACAGGCAAGCGGGACCCATACTCCAAAAAAGCATACTCCAAATGGGACGCATCCTTAAGATCAATGGATGGCGGGTCCTAAACAGAAGGTTTTGCCTTAGGTTCGGAAACGCGATCAACATCATAATTTTTTTTCAAACACTCTGGAGGCTCGTGGTCTACACCATTGACCAACTCCTCAAGTAGAGGCTCAATGACAAGGTCAGAACCCTCTCCACTAATCAACTGAGCCTCCAAAGAACTCTCCTCACATGTGTCTTGAAGGTGTTCACACACACAAGAATCAACGGTATCAATTTAAAGCACGTCATCATGATTCTGTGGGTATCACATGGATTTCCCACTATCAAAGGTAACATCCTCGTCTCCAACTCTAAGAGTGAGTCTGTCGGCGTAGACATCAATGAGAGCTCTAGCAGTGGCTTGGAAAGGACGACCTAGGCTAAGTGGTACATTTTTATCCTCATCCGTGTCTAAGATCACAAAATCGACAGGAAACACAAATTTCTCGATTTTCACAAGCATATTCTCAACAATACCGCGAGGATATTTCACAGCACGGTCGGCAAGTTGGATGCTCATGCGAGTAGGCTTAGGCTCACCTAGGTCTAGTTTGGAAAAAAATGGAATAAGGCATCAAGTTTATGCTAACCCTTAGGCCGGGCAAAGCATTACTAACCGACAAACTACCGATCAAACAAGGAATGGTGAAAAAGCCCGGATCGGTCTTTTTCGAAAGTTTATTCTGAAGGACCGCGGAATACTCATCATTCAAAGTAACACAAGAAAGCTTCTCCATCTTCTTCTTATTCGAGAGAACATCTTTCAAGAACTTAGCATACTTCGACATTTCTTTCAAGGCATAAGGAACGAAAGATTAATGTGTAATTGCTTAAAATGCTCTAAGAATTTCACATACTGCTCTTCCATCGTCTTCTTCCTCAAATGGCCTGGGTATGGTATGGGAGGAACATAAGTCCTGACTGGCTCACTAGGTTGTGCGGTACTTGCTGGGTCTAGCCTTGAGTGCACCTTATCGGGAGTCTCAGTCTCGATCTCATCAGCGATCGGTTTTGGTGTGGAAACCGATGCATCAACGGGAATGGTAGTCCTACCACTCCTCAAGGTAATAGCCTTAGCCTCAGCATTTGGATTCCTTTCGGTGTTACTCAAGAAGTCTACCTTGATGTCTCTTAGAGAGGAGTTGAGCAATATGTCCAACTTGATTTTCGATGGTTTGCATGGACTCTTTCTGATTCCTCAACTCAAGATCGTTCCTCTGGAGAGTCTCATCATTTTTCAGGTTTCTTTGCTCAGCCAACTTGTTTAAGGTCTCGGTCTTAGAAGAGTTGGGATAAAAGGCTTTCAACACTGGTCCCCCCGCCAGACTGATTACCACTGTTGGAACCCTGAAATTGAGGTTTTTGCTGATAAGAGTGATTTTAGGTTTGACTTTGATAATTTGGAACATTGTCAAAACCCGGTGGCATTTGATTTTGGTTGCTACCACCATCTTTCCAGCTGAAATTGGAGTAGTTTGTCCATCCCGGATTGTAGGTGTTGTTATAGGCATTGTTTTGGCGGCCCACAAAGTCAACATCCTCCTCACCATGTCATGTTGGCACTGATTGGTCTTGTTTTTTCCATCACACACCCCACAATGAGAACTAGATTTGACAAGATCGGTTTGAGTTTGGTCAAATCTTTTAGTAAGAGCTTCTATCGGGGCGGAGACAAGGGTGTTTGAATCAACGTGATGAACACCCTTAGAGGGAGGAATACTGCGAGGCGGATTATACGCGAAACTCTTCTTAGCGGCTTTCTCCAAGATATCAAGCACATCATTTAGGGTACACCTACCGTAATCTCCTCCCGCAACCTGATCAACGGCCTGCTTTTGTGCCCCAGATAAAGCATCAAATAATGTACGGCATCGAAGCCCGCGACTCAAACCTTGATTAGGGAATTTTCTCAACTAGACCTTGAACCTCTCCCATACGGCATGAAGTGACTCATAGTCATTGAAACGAAAACCAGTTATGTTCGCTCGGAATTTGGCAGTTTTATCGGGTGGGAAGTATTGAAGAAGAAACTGCTCATTTAATTGGTTCCAAGTGGTAATGGAACTTGAAGGGAGTGCTTCTAACCACTCTAGAGAATACCCGCAAAGTGAGAATGAAAAAAGTCTAAGCCTCACGGTATCATCAGAACAATTATTAATTTTTAATGTCGCACATAATCGAAGGAAATGTGAAACGTGAGCATGAGGGTCCTCATTCTGTAGACCATGAAAAGAAACATAGTTTCCAACCATATGAATGATGCTCGACTTGATCTCAAAACTCACTTCAATTTCGGGCCGCGTGACACTACTGCCATAACCTTCAAGTGATTGTGTGGCAAAGTCGTCGATGTGACCTTGATCGTTCGGATCCGCCATCTCTTCTTCTTCTACCTCGGGGGTGTCGGTATCCTCCACTTCTATGTTTTCAATGACCTCGGCAATGTCACGTGCGCTCCTCCTCAAACCATCGTGAAGATGTCGCTCGGGCTCAGAAAGAGTTGAAACAAGCTCAGGGCCGGGCGTAATGGACATTCAATAGCCGGAAGAACATGGAATGGAAACGAACAAAGACACGGAAGCTAACTAGAAACTAAACTAAAATAAAAAATAAGATGAATAAAAATGAAATAAAATAAAATAAAATAACATAGATAAAATATATCTCAAGGCTAATCAAAGACTTGGATCATTCCGTAAAAGTCACCGTGTCCCAGGCAACGGCGCCAAAAACTTGACATGTGTGGATATATATATATATATAAATGTTAATTAAAATTTCCACACAAATCGGGTTTTAAAATAGGTTTTCAGCTACAACTAAGCCACACACGAAAGGAAAGTGTACCTATCGTTTGTAATATAGTGTCGGTAAGAAACGATTATCAATCCATGGGCACGACAACTTTCTAATACTAAATCTTTGTAAATGACCAACCGAACAAGTAAATTATAATTTGAATTAAATTAACTAAACTAGCATATGATGAACACAAAACAAGTAAATAAGCAACAAATCAATCAATCCAAAAAAACTACCTAGACATGAAGCCATTCTACTAGCATGAGAAAATAACAATGATATGGCAAAACGTCATGAATCTAAACATAAATACTAGATTTCGTTAAAGCAGCCTAATACTAGAAAATAATCATCATGATGGGTTTTAAATCAAGAGATAAATGTAGACTAACTTGTTTGTAAAAACAACAAAGTCTCATAATCAAAGGAAAGCTAGCATGAACAACATTCTAACCACCTAAGGTTACACAAAAGTAGCCAAATTCATGAAATTAATATTAACTTATGAAACATTAACTAGCAAGTCATCACCAAGTCAAGAATCATAACAACACTTATCAAATTTCCAATATTAAGTGTAGGGTTTCATACTAGTCAATAATATTATAACCAAGTTAATTTTTACTAGTCATTCCTAACTTAGTAATGTAAACAAATAAAAGATGAACATTCAAAGTTTACAAACAAACATCTATAACATAGTCTTCCAACATAAATGCCTAAACATTTGTAAAACTGACAAGATTATGCAATTCTAACAAGTATGAACACCATCAATATCAAATTATAAACTCAACCACATTCTTGAAATAACACCAATTTACCAAAATCATGCATAGATAATACATCACATTAGCAAGAGCTTCAACATTTTCTAGATAGGTAGAGTAATTAGCCCATAAGGCTTAATACAACTACAATCAAACTAGAAATAAGATTACAAATCATGTTCAAGAACAATTGAAAGTAAACTAAGATCAAATAAGGATTTAAGAATTCAATGGTGGAAGCCTTCAAACTCTCAAGGAACGCATAAAATAATTTTCAAGAGTTGAGAGAGAATCAAGGCTCCACACACCAAAATGAAGTGAAAATGGGTGTTTATAAGCTTCTGGACAAAGTGCACGATCATGCACAAAAAGTGCATGGTCGTTCACCTATTTGGTAAGTCAAACTTTCACTTTCTTCGCTCAGAGTTGTAGGTTCCAAAAAAGTGTATTGTCATGCATAATATGTAACATCCTACTTTTAATAATAATAAATAAAAAGAAATTTCGTTTACTTAAGGGTGCGTTATTATTTAGTTAAGTTAAATAAATAATGAAGTGTGGGCTTGGATAGTAAAAGATGGAATAAGGGATGGCGATGGGCCTTAGATACATGGGCTTAAGGGTATATAAACTCCCTTAAACCTCCCTAAAACCCTAAAACCCTCATTTCCATCTTCTAGCCTCCATACACACTCAAAAACAAACACAAAGACTCTCATCCATTACGGATCAGATTATAATCCAAACCAAGAAGAGTTTGTGCTAGATCTTCATCATACAAACGAGTAAAACGTCCATAATCGCACGTTGAATCTAACATGTAGCCAAAATAAGCCAAATAGGAATGTTTTATATATAAAGGTTTAGTTTTTGAAGACGTCTGCCCTAAGATTCGATACAAAGGAAAATCGGGCCCTATTAAGTAGGAAAGTTATGAACTTGAACGTAAAGAGGTGCTTTGGAATGAAACGGGACAAACGGGTGAAGTTTGGACCGTGTTAACGCAAGGAAACGATGTCGTGTAGACCACGGCTCGTTCCTTATGAAAAACAGGCGAAACAAGTCGAAAGGAAAGGCTGGAAAGTGATGAAAATGTAACCAATATTTAAATCGGGTCCTTAAGAAACCTGATTCAAAGAAAATGTAATCGAATCGAAATGGTAGAAAAATTAATCGAATCGCATGAGAAAAGTAATCGAATCGAATCGAATGGCCATAATAAGTAATCGAATCGCGTGAGAAATGTAGCTGAATCGAATGGCCAGAAAAAGTAATCGAATCGAATGGTTGATTTAATTCGATTAGAATTTCCATTCATTTAGAATCTGTCTGTCGATTAGAATTGAGATTTCGATTAGATTAGTTTAGACTTAAGTTTCCTGATGAAATTTTGGTAAAGGAATGTTAATGAAAATAAAAATTTTTCAAGCTAACCTGGCAGCTCGACCCCAGCCAGGGGCTCTGCCCCTTGGACCCTGCTAGGGGCTACTGCCCCCGGACCCCGTAGCTAGGGATTACCCAAATATATAATCATTATAAAGTTAGAGTTAGTTAATTCACACTTAAAAATATTACATAGTTAGTCGTGAATAGCTAAGGAAGAGTATTACCATTAACTCAGAGAAGAACTCCACACATGTGAGTTTTTAGCCTCATTTCCTTGTTATATTTTCGGGGCTGTGTGCATACTCAATGTGATTAGTTAATACACTTACCTTAAGTGGTAAGTGTATGCTATGTGAATGACTTATAAATGATGTATGTATGATATATATGAATGTATATGAATGATGTATGTATGATATATGAATGATATAGAAAATATTAACAGTACGTATGAAAGTATATAAATATAAAAAGGAAAGGAAGGTATGTTTAAATTGACAGTAAAAGGGTGGCAGAACATAATAATATCTGTCAAACGATGGTGGCAGGTCCTAATAATATATGTGAAAGAGGGTGGCAGACCCTAATAATATCTGTGTAGGTGGGTGGCAGGCCCTTATAATATATGTGAAGGAGAGTGGCAGACCCTAATAGTATCTGTGAGGTTATAGGGCGAAAGACTCTTTAAAACATATAAGTATGTATGTAAAGTAAGATGTAAATATGAAAGTAAGAAATTAAGAATGATGGTATATACTTATGAATGTACAAAAGAAAGTAAGGCGAGTTAAGTATGTAGTATATGAATGAATTGTATGTTGCTTGATTAACTAGAACTCACTCAGCATAGCTGACTTTTAGTATGCACGCAGGTGAATAGGCTAAGGCAGCTCGCTTGAAGGAAGACACATGGCATTGGACGGAAAATACTGGCATCTTGAGAAGAATGTTGTGATGTTTTAAAATGACTTTTTAAATTATGTTTCAAGACAAGAGTTTAGTTGTTGAAACTATTTGAATGATTTGATATATATGGTTGATGTTTTTATATTCCGCGAAAAGTTTTTAATTAACTTTGACATTTAGAACCGTGTTTATGAGTAAATCCAACGCCAAAGTAGGGAACCGGGACTGGGGCATACAATTTGGTATCAGAGCATATGTTCAAGAGAAATAAGCACCCAACATGCTTAGACTCGAACATAGAATGGGACATAAGTAAGAAAAGAAAGAAGATGCCGGTTCAAGAAAGCCATGTTTCACTCAAGCAAGCTAAGTGAAGGTAAAGTACATGATTAATTTCACGTGTAATGTAAGAATGTGTAACGAAGTTAGCTTAATTACTAGAGATAGGATTATATGATGATATGAACTGTTTGATTGTCTAACTACTAAAAGTAGAACTAGCACAAGTGGACTCACAAAGGGAAGTGTATAGGACAGGGAAAGTAACGCGATCAGCTAATCAAAGCTGGCCACTGTTATTACCTGTTAGGCTTACTATCCTTGTACTAAATAGTTATTTGAGTGATGACGTCTGTGTTTCCTTATAGTATACGAATGGATGGAGCAAGAAAGGTTGTTGGCTAAGGAGGTTGTACTGGGGGCGTGGCAGGCAACGCGTTGTCCGATAACCTTCTGTTGAACTAGTTACTAACACAAGAGAGGAGAGGAGTGAAACTCTGGGAGGACCAAGAAACAATGAAGGGTATCAACCGGATCCTACTATTCAAGCCGCCATTGCTCAAGCTGTAGCTGCTACAGTGAAGAATTTACAACATGGAAAGTCTGCTGAAAGCCATGCAAGGACCGCTGAGAGGGCAGGGGAAGATGGTAAGAAAGTATATGATTAGGGAGGTGACTAGAGTGAAGTTCGATTGGTGAAAGTCGATGAAATGAAGAGAGGTGATATAATGCTAAATGTTTATGTTTGTTTTCGTTCATTTTTAGTCGAGATTTGTATACTACTAACACTTTTATGTTTTGTACGCATTGGAAGTTAATCGTGATTAAAAAGGACGAAAAACAAGCTAAAAAGAGCCGAAACGGGGATTTGGAACGCGTCAGAAAGGATCAGAACAGAGAACCGCTCTGACCGGCCCCTTTGGTGGAACACGCCACGCCGCGCGGCTAGGTTCTCATCTCCTGGTCGTGCGGCGCCTAGGGAGGCTGCTGATGGATTTATTTCGTTTTTTCTTCAAGTTGGGCCTTGTTTTGGGTATTGAAACATCTTTAACTTAACCTTAAGCCACCAACCGAATTTGGAAGTTCTTGGAGCATATTTTCGAGTTTTGTGGTGATTTTGAAGGCAAGAGAACAGCCGGTGAAGACTTACACGTTCACGTTTGGAGATTACGGGTTTTATCGCCTTTAATCTTTCATTTATTATATTTTCACCATGTTTTCAGTTTTAATTGTTTTGTTTGATTTAGACTTTATGATGCTAGGCTAAAACTCCATACACTACCTAGGTCATGATGAGCCTTAGTTCGGTTTGATTTTATTTGGATTTCTTTTCATATTGGATTTTATGTTCTAAGTAAATTGTTGAGTTTGATTTAATTGATGCGTTTTGATTGCTTGGTTTTGTTTACTTGGATTTATTGTTTCACATTGCCCTTGTTGATTATTTCATAGGATAGGGTTTTGTTAGGTTATTTACTGTATGTTCTTGACTAGTTTGTGATTAATATCGATTAAAATCATAGAAACAATAAAATCAATTAATCAAATAAAAGTGAGCTACTAGCCTAGAAAGTTGTAAGTTGATAGGCTAATGTTAGAACTTTGTTTGTCAGGATTGCTAGATTTAGTTCTTCGTAAGGAGTCTGTCTAGGTTTGATTGTCAGCTTAGTCTATTAAGTTAATTAAGTCTTCTCAACTATCTTTGATTTCCACGCTGTAAGGTAGGTTTTCGTCATAAAGATACTTAGACATAAGTTTTAAATAACTGTAAGGACGTTTAATTCATTAAAATGGTGAGTCTTAAAACTTGTTAGAAATCCATAGGCGTCTTCTTGAAATTCAAGGGTCCTATTCGGGTTTTCTGTCAATGGTATATTTCATGATCCCAGTTCCATAACTTGAGTTTTCCATTTAAATTAATAACCGTAACTTTGGGGATTCTAGCCTATGTAGTGATCTTTATCATTTGAATCAATCTAGTTCTTAATTGATTATTAGTTTAAAGTAATTAGGTTTATTTTTAATTAATTAATTAGTTTAAGAGTAATGATTATGTTTTATTATTATATAAATTAGGGTTAGGTTTTATTAGTTTATTATTAGTTTAATAATTTGTTTAATCAAAGTAATCATTAGTTAATCCTTATTAGGTTTTAATAATTAGTTAATTAATTATTTAAAGTTTTAATTAATTAGTATAAAATTCTCCCTCAAATATTATTAATAAATAGTCGTGTCTTGTAGTTAATTAAGTCTTGTTTGCTAGTTTCGTAATTTTAAGAGTCTCGTGGGTTCACTATCCGGACTTACTTAGCTGTACTAGAGTCGACCGGTTCACTTGCCGGTTAGTAGTTTAAGGGTCTAGAGTATTACTTAGTGTCTAGATTAGTATAATTTTAGTTGATAATTATTTGACTACTTTTAGCTCATCAAGTTTTTGGCGCCGTTGCCGGGTACTCTTGGCGATTGCGTAATTTGCTTTAATTGGACTTCTTTGCTACATACGTGATATTTGTTTTGTTTTGAATCGTAGGAGTCTAATTAAATTTTAGTTTATTTTTGTTCTAGTTTTTAATATTATTTTTAGTATACTTACTTGGGTTGTTGCGTTTTTCAGGTATATGCCACATTTTCGTTTGCAATGACCACCGCTGGATAATCTGGATTTTTCTCCTTTCAAAACCGAAGCTAGCTCATCAGCAGAGAAACCACCGTCAAAAGCTAATTCTACACCAAAATCGTCACCGAACAGTTCACCACCAGAAAGCCCGAGAAGTCAACCAGACGTCCAAATGGCCGACGATAGGACAATTGCTGCTCAAGCCTTCGATGGCTTAACCGGAAACCAGTTATGCATCGTCGTTCCCCATATCGACAACCCCAAATCGTGGCAAATTCCGTCATACGTCATGAACAACATCATTCAAACTAATCAGTTTCATGGACGTGATGACGAGGATGCACCGGCTCACATTAACCGACTTTACCGCGTTTTGAAAACTTTTAATTTGTAAGGTGCTACTGAAGATGCTATTTTCTTACATCCTTTTCCTTTTTCACTTGCAAGTAAAGCAGTTCTTTAGCTTGACACTCAGCCGCCTGACACGTTCACCATTTGGGAAGCACTACGTTCTGCATTCATCAAGAGATACTTCCCACCAGCTAAAGTGGCTATTCTTCGTGATTAGATTCACTCGTTTCACATGGAGCCAGATGAACAATATTGCCATGCTTGGGAGTGTTTTCCGAATTTGCTCGCCCGTTGTTCACAGAATGGTCTTACGCCATGGGCTCTCTTGGAAAAATTTTACAACGGGCTGACATATGAAACCCAAGTTCGTTTTGACACTGCTGCTGGGGGTAACTTAATGGCAAGGAAAAATGTCACCGAATGTAACGAGATGTTTGAAAGCTTCGCTCAATAGGACCTCGCCAAAGGGCGACGATGCGGGAATTCCACTCCCGTTAGTAGTACATCCTCATCTTCTCGAGGTGTACACCAGGTTAATCTGGATAGTACTTTGGCTTCTGCTTTGGAATCATTAACCCGAGAGGTGAAGGAACATAAGACTAAGGTGGACAAATATGAGTTTTGTAGAGGTGGACATGGCACTTTGGAGTGCCCGGTGATGAATCAGCAAGTTGACTTTTTTGGTGGTCAGAATAGGTTTCCAAACAACAACTTCAATAGCAATCAGAATTGGAACGCCTACAAGAACCCAAATCAGAATAACTCCAATTGGCGTCCGTCAGGCGCACCATCCGGCTATCAAAATTCTTACAATCAAGGACAAGGTCAGTACAATAATAATAATAAAAATGGTACTAATGTTCAAAGTAATATGCAGGATTCTAATGGAGGAATGGGACGTCTAGAGAAGATGATGAAGCAAATCTTGGAGAGGGATCAAGTTACACAGAAAAATTTTGCCGAACACGATCTGCTATTTAAAAATCAATAATCTTCTTTGCTTGACCTTCAAAGGTCCGTTGGTGATATTGCTCGTCGTCTTGATGAAAGGCCTCAACGTCAGTTTTCGAGTTCAACTCGGCCAAATCCGGCAGCGCAATTGAAGGCAATTACTTCTCGTAGCGGAAGGGTTTTAGGTCCCAAGGTGGTTAAAGAAAGGGTTGGAGATGAAGAAGAGGAAGTAGTAGATGAAGTGTAACAACCCCAACTTTAGGGCTATTTTTTTTCCTTTCTTTTTTTTCAAATAATTTAGTATTACATACATACATACGGATAAACAACAAGAAAATAAAACATGACTAAGTTCCATCAAGTGTTGCCAACCAGTTTCAAAATAAGCCTAATGTGCTAGACAAAACTATAGAATACTGGCTGAGACTCAAAACTACAATCACCCATCATAAACAAGCACCCAATCGAAAACCCTAAGATATAAAGTCCACTAAACTTAACATGACACATTTAACAAGTGAAACCCATGAATAAAAAGCCTATGGTCTACGAATAAAGAACATTCATATTAACCGGATATATAAGTACTATATGGTCGATAAATGAAATTTGTTTTACTAAATGAACTAATGAAATTTAGGAAGTCAATTAATAAACTAGATGATATGTGTGGCTAACATAATATTACAACATAAATCAATATCTCATAACTTTAGCAAACCCATATTTATCCCGTATATATAAACACGTTATTTACTAGATTCCTAGATACTTATCTATAAGCTTTATTTTCATCATATTTTATCCTAAAAACTATAGGAAAATAGATCCATCTCCGAAACCATCCCTGCTCATCCACATTAGTCATAAAATATATAAACCATATTTTTTTTTACCTAATATACTACAAAATCTTGTCATAGTTTAAATAACACTACAAACCTATGTAACCTAATAAAATCTCCTAAGATATATTAAGATCTTTTGACTTGTTAATCCACCCATATCTTTTTACAAATCCCAACATATCTTTAAGATATCAACGAATTCCGATGATGAAATTGAAGATCACTTTGCAAATCCCTCTAGCCATTCACAAGACCAGCAAAGACTTTGTAACTCCATAAAATTTTCAATAAGAAGCCCATGGTCACACTTCTTGCATCCACATCTCAAACATCCTCCTAAATCACTCCTAATTTCTTTCTTGTTTCTAATTTCAACCATTGAAGCCACTAAAGCCAAATCCCAGATAACCCTTATTGGGTCCTAGGAAGATTCATAAGGTGTTCTTCAATCGTATTTGTGGTAGCAACCCAGAACAATCCCTATTTGTGTAAGTCTCATTCATGTTAGATTCGCTATCGGTTCTCAATACATAATCACTCTAAACCCAACCATGAATCAACCGGAAACCTCCTGTCCATTTTGTATTGCTGCTGCAATCAAACACTATAATATATCCGTCACATCTTAAAAGGTCTCCTTAAGACTTAACCAAAGTCAATGACTTGTAAATCAACCCAAATCCTTCTATCTTCCAGAATCCTTTGAAGTTTAAAATTTATACAGAGTATATTCAAATCCTCCCATTCCCATTAATGGACTTGGAAATCACGATGGCAGGCTCTACTTGAGCAGATCTCCGGAAGTGGCATCTTTCATTCAACTTCTCAAACTCCATTTAGTTCTCTCTTGTTAGGCAAGCACCCATCATGCCATCACGTTTAATCTAGCCCTTAATCCTACCTCAAGACCATCCAAAGCACCCTAAGTACTGATGAAGTTCTTGGCCAGCAACCATTCAAGAGGTTCGGGTTCAAACCCTACACACACACACATCAAACTTGTGAGTTATAATACCTTAACTCCAGCCTTGAATCCGACCTAAGAGTCCTTTTATCCTCTATCAATTGCTGCTATGTTTAGCCAAGATGTAGACCCGGAGCACCTTAAACCGGTTACCACACCTACACACCAAACTTATAAGTTGACACAGATATTTACAGCCCCTTGAACCCTCTACCACTTCCATATCATTCTCCAAACGGGTTCCCAAGATCAAGCCATCAAACCTACAAGAGATATAGAAGTTAACAACCTTTGAGGTCTTAATTTCATCACACTTCAGTCCGCATCAAGCTCCTAGAACGAATCACCGGAAAGGTAACCTGAGAACCTTTGTTAAAACCTTCATATTCTCATTTCGATCATGTAGTTTTTAGAAAGGTCCTGCTCTAAATTTGTTACCTACCATTCTCACATTTTAACAGAATATTTTGATCTCGGAAGCATCTTGAATCCCGTGTAATTCAGTCGTGACGCCTGGTAATCTTTCCTAGCCATTCTTTGCTCGTTTATTGCGTTTAATTTCATAAGTTTTCACACTGTTTAGGCACCATTGATATCATGCACACATAACATTATAAGAATGATTATTTTCATATATTATGACCAATAAAATCTGAACAAATTGTTTCGTTCACTATGAACCCGCTTGCACGTGACACGCTACGTGTAGTTAATTCTTTAACTAGTAAACCCCATAAAAATTATGATATTCTAAGAAAATTATTTTTGCTGAAAGACTAACCAAAAGAATAGACCTAGGAAAAAGAATCACATTATTTTGGCATAAGAATTTAACACACGGTTAAACCGAACTAAAACACGTTAAAAATCCGAAACCATAGGAAATATCAATATTTCAAGACCTGTACCTTTTCTAAACATACATTTGTTGTAAATATCATAAAAATGGGTTTATAAGTCATCCAGTATTTATATAATAGCCATTACAACGTTTACTAATTAAATACGAATACGTAAACTAACAAAAATAGCCAAGACCATATCTAAGAAAAAGAAACTAAAAATATAAAAAGTTGTATTGTTACATGTTACCAGTATTAGAAAAATGAAATTTAGAAAAAGTTATCAAAGATAGATATTTTCCAAACCAATGCTCTTAAAATCGCATAATAAACGACTTACGGTTAAAATAAGTTTTTAGAACTTTCTACACAAACATATTATTCTTTTTACTGTAAATTATTCTTAAATAATTATAAATTATTTTCTAAATTTTAAAACAATAGCCTCTTCACCAATTACGTGATTACGCTTTAAAAACACGGTTTGTACCGATACCGGTGAACGAGTATTTTCAAGCCATATAATTTATTTTTTTTATATAATATACTTAAGCCGAAAGTATTTTTTTATTTTTATTTTTTTTCGTATAAGATGTGATAATTTTTAATTAAAATTTCTAATTATTTTTGTAACAAAATCAATACATTTATTTTTGTACTTTGAACACAACCTCATAACTAAGGGACTAGCTTCTATCTGACCCGAGATCGTACTCTTAGAAATACATACATATCAATCCATAAGAATTTATAAGCATAGATATATTAAAGGTTACGAAAATGTGTTTTGGCAAAACTGAACCGACATACGTTAAGGTGTTAGTAAAACTAACTATACAAAGTGATCCGTTGTTTGGACTTAAACCAACTAATTATTATGAGTATTATACCTATTATTGGTAGAACAAAACCTTAGATGATATATTCAATAATTAAGCTAACAACATTTTAGAAACATTAACTCGGTAAGACATTATTTATCTAAATTGTTATACACTACTATAACTCGAGTCTAAAACAACCTGAAGTAGGCATTAATATATACAACTTAGGTCATGTGCACATATATTATGATACATATTACGTTTAGTGACATGTTATATGTAACTAGGGATGTTTATCAATTGGAGACATATATGGCGTATCATACAAGATTTCTTTAAGTATAGTTTTCTTCATGCATGACTCAGGTGAGTTCATGCACTACCCTTTTTCTTAAATTTTTTGGGTGGATACATGCTTCTATATGTTTTTGGAACTATTGGTGTATTTTTAATCAAGACCATTTTAGCTGCCATAAACAATCCCCGACTTTGTAGCACAATCATTAACTCCGAAAGGAGCCACGGGATATATGGGTAGTACTATCTTGGAGACCCCCGCACACAGTGGGCCTACAACATGGGACGACCACTCGCTGAATGATAAAATGTATATCTTGTGACATATATCCGCGCCATTTGTAACTTATGTTGGGCAGACATAAGTGTAATTTGTCCCATAACAATAAGGGGTATGGGTAAGGGGTATTTATTTTAGATGTTCACGGGTCGTGGACACATGTTTGATTGTGAACTTGCTTAATGTGCACCATACTATTTAGATAATATATATATGTATGTTTTTATAAAGTAAACTCATGAACTCACCAACTTTTTAATTGACCAAATTATTGTAAGCATGTTTTCAGGTACTTTTTATTCGAATATGGAGATTGAAAGTCTTAGACAAGAATTCACTTGGAGATATAAGATCCTTTTAGGAGATTTATGTCGAGCCGTATAGGTTAACCCGAAGAAGCCATACATTTTTACTTAATTAGATGGTAGTTGAATTTCAAGCTTTGTAGTTGTATTAGACATTTGATTGTAACTTGGACCTAGTGTCTTAATATAAATTTGTTACCTTATTTTCGCGGTGTTTTGGTTGGTATTCGTCCAGCCCCTTAGTCGGGGTGTGACAGATTGGTATCAGAGCCTGCGGTTTTAGCAAATTATGTTTCCTTAGAGATTCCTAAGCTTTAACCGACAAGACCTTAGGGACCCAAACTATTAAGATAACAACATGCTTAGGTTTTGACTTCCTTTTTGGTTCCTTAAGAAAACTTTAGATTTCTAAGTCTTGATTTCTAGGATTTTTACGGATAAGTTACAAATGTTAGTTGATAGGAGTATGTGTATACCTAGGATGATCACTTCTATAATGTTGCACACGCAAGTAGTTCCATGACATAACAAATAAACTAGAAATACAAAGAACACACACAATATGACTACAATGGGGTACCAATTACGGTCCAGAACGTAATTGTGAATTTACATGCGCATGAGCATTCTGGGAGATCCTATTGGGTCGCCATAAGTTTAAGACATAGCAACAATAATCTAAAAGATCAAAACTAATGTGAAACTAATATGTAAAAAAATAAATAAATAAAAAACAAGCTGTTAATAACTAATTGTCATCCTTGACAAAATGTAAGTATTTACCGCTTGATTCATCATTCTATCTTCTAGGATTCAATGCTCTCATTATTATTTCAGTGAGACAACAATTTTGTTTTATAAATGTCAATAATATTTTCTTATAACCTCTTCGAAATTATTGTTCAAAACACTTCGGGAACCCCCTAGCTTGGGTATCATCATATTAATTCTATTGTTGATCCCCATGTATACCTTATAAAGATGCATGTTGACCCACTCTCAATGCACAAATTATACTCCGACATCGTTACTAGTTGAATTTCTTATCTAAGCTTCTACCTTCTTGAAGAAACTTAAGAAATTTAGATTATGCTAATATTAGTCAACCCGGAATATCGAAGACTTAAGTCTTCGATACCACCCTTCAATAACTGTCAACAACATTTGACACTCCTTTCCTTATATTCAATTGACATTGAAGATTTTTAACACCGCCACACAATCTGTTGGTCGGCTCAAACTGATTTCAACTCCGCTCATGCATGTGCCTCATTTTCTCTCCAAAAGCTTCCCAAATATTTTTTTTCCCAATGGTCTATCTCACGAGTTCCAAAAACCTAACCAAAGACACTTAGATAAATCATGTACCTTGACACTATTATGTTTTGAAATTAAAATTATCTATATAGCTTATTTTAAAAACATACATGTATCCTACTCCTACATGATTATATTAAAGTTTTGAAAAGTTCTAAATTATTATTATTATTATTATTATTATTATTATTACTCATTATTTCTACAAATGTTATTTTTAGTGTTTCCATTTTTGATATTATTTTTAAACATTTTACAATTGAATAAGTATTATTATTACCTTAATTTCTATAAAGTCATTTAAAGTATTATCATTATAAAATTACTATAAAAAACTACTATTGAGATTAATACTATTTTCTAATCAACGTAGTTTTAAACCACATAATAACTACAATTTTTTTAGCCATTAATATTATCTTTATATAAAAGTCATAACTGTTATAATCATCATCATTAATAAAAGTGTCTTTTCCATTGCTGATATTATTATTAGTTTTATGATTTTGTTGTTACTATTATTATTTAAAAATAATAAGAAAAGAAAAAAGAGACCATGTTCGTACATCCCTTTTCCATCATGTTCGACACCAAACCATACTTGGTATCTATCTCTTTTACACATAGTCTTATTGACTCCTTCATTTCATTTTACTTCTTTTATGATAAGGGCATGGTTACCTTCGATGACCCGCTATCTATGACGGTTGGCGTAAGACGATTCTATTTTCATCGCTAGTCTCTCAAAGAACTGAGCCCGGAGAACTTCATTATTCAAAAGAATTCCACTCACAAGTATAAAGGAACAAGTTCAGCATTCCACCTCTTTATTCTAATAATTGTTATGCAAAGGATTTCAGTTGAGTCTACTCTAAATTGTTATACTCTTCTTTAAAACCAATACAGATTTATTTCCTTTTGACCCTTCGAAAAATACCAGCAAGTAAATTTCTATTCAGCTCCACTTTAACTTTTCTTCCCGCTCCAATCAAATACCTAAGCTTCTTTCATGCAAACTCTTGAACCCAACGATACCAAAGGTATTGACTTCCAGGAGAGTTGCTACCTTACTGTTGATTGTTTAGCATTTACTCGACGAAGGAATAGGTCTGGGCTCCTAGACGACATTGCTACATCAAGAGCTAAAAATATAAATTCAATATTATGAAACTTTGTGGTACAACTTTCATGCCATACTTGTCTAACTCACTACGTAGACAACTGCTATGAATTTCCTCCGTGTCTTTTGGTCCACCAGAAGACCCATACCATTTTTTTCTCTCAATCAATCTAATTGAGCAATAAATTCCTTTATCTGATTCAATATATCTCCTATTTTAAATGAGCAGAGCACAATTTTCTCACCATAAGAAGAAACAATCAAGAGACGTTACTTCTTCAACCTCTTTGATTAAATCTCTAAGTCCTACTTGTCACTTTACCCCAAGTCCTTAGTTGATAAATTTCGACTCCCTCATTGACTAACTTCTATCACCATTCTATAAGGAATAGGAACTGTACTATTTTTTTTTTTGGGATAACCTATATTGAATTTCGAGGACAAAATTTCTGTAACAACGGGAGAATGTAACAACCCCAACTTTAGGGCTATTTTTTTCCTTTCTTTTTCAAATAATTTAGTATTACATACATACATACGGATAAACAACAAGAAAATAAAACATGACTAGGTTCCATCAAGTGTTGCCAACCGGTTTCAAAATAAGCTTAATGGGCTAGACAAAACTATAGAATACTGGCTGAGACTCAAAACTACAATAACCCATCAGAAACAAGCACCCAATCGAAAACCCTAAGATATAAAGTCCACTAAACTTAACATGACACATGAATACAAAGCCTATGGTCTACGAATAAAGAACATTCATATTAACCGGATATATAAGTACTATATGGTCGATACATGAAATTTGTTTTACTAAATCATCTAATGAACTTTAGGAAGTAAATTAATAAACTAGATGATATGTGTGGCTACCATAATATTACAACATAAATCAATATCTCATAGCTTTAGCAAACCCATATTTATCTCGTATATATAAACACGTTATTTACTAGATTCCTAGATACTTATTTATAAGCTTTATTGTTGGGCCTAGTTTTGGATGGTTTGTACTAAGTCTAAGTATATTTGGGTTTAATATGTATGTGGGCTTGGGCTACTATATAAGTTGAGAACTCCTTAAGTTCTCGGTGGGCTTTTGGTGCGTATGGGCTTTGTAGTTTGGTTTCCTATATATAGTTCTCTAATGTATAGGGTAAAGGGTGCTAGTTCAGTTTTGGTTGAACACTTTTAGAGCCACCATTATTCTAGGAAGCAATACTGTATCAGTTACTTGTGCTTATTCGTGTTCTTGAATCACCGAGTGTTGGTATTCCGCACCAATAATCGTTTTATTGATATCATAATTGTAGTGATCTAGATTCGGGACTTACAATTGGTATCAGAGCCTTGGACGAATTCAGGCTCGTTATTGTGATATTAACAGATTCAAGATTAGTTTTTTTTTGGTGGTGTAGAAGCTTTTCCGGCGAAGTTCTGATCGGAGAAGGAGGACAATTATTAGTTTGGTCAAAGATCCACTTTTCTTGGAAATAGTTTGAATCCCATAAATTCAGGGATTTGGGTGTTACCAAAATCAGCCAGTCAAACGCGTTTTTGGGTGTTCTCGGCCATATTTCACTGTTTTCGGTTTTATTTTAAACAAGATCTCCATATTTCAGCCAAAAATAAGAGTTTTCGGCCTAAATCAAGTGATTTCGGCCAGTTTTGCTCGTTCTCGGTCAACTCCTGTTCTCGGTCAACGCGTGTTTTCGGTCAAAGTTTATTGTTCTCGGTCAAATTCAGGGTTCTCGGCTAAGATCAAGATTTCAGAGTTCTCGTAGTTTTCGGCAAAGACTAGTTCTCGGCCACTGTTCTCGGCTAAGCAGTTCTCGATTGACTTGGGTTTTTGGTCAACATCTGTTTTCGGCCAAACTTAGTTTTCGTTCAAAGGAGTTCTCTGTTAAGGAGTATTATTTAAAAAAAAAAAGAATATTTTGGCGGGAAAAATTTTCTTGAACGAAAATTTTCCTGAATACTCCTTATAAGAGAGACTTCATTCTTGGAAATTTTGGCGAAAACAATTTTTTTCGAGTGATTTTCGGCGAAATTTGGGCAGGATATTTGAAAAAAAAAAATTTGTCTTGAACGAAATTTTTCCTGGACGCCTCTTTTGAGCGGGACATCTTTCTTGAGAATTTTGGCGATCATGTTTTTTTGAGAAACTTTGGCGGGAAAATCAGTTTAATCTCTTTAATTATTCAACGGATTCTCCACAACTCATCTCAATGTTTGGAAGTACTCTTAATCAGTCTGCTCCCTCACAAGAAGTATATCAAAATCCATCTGAGATAAGTTTTAAACCATGTTCTTTAAATTATGGTGAAAAAATATAAATGTATAAGCTTCATAACGACAGTCTAAGTAGAGATATGGAGAAAATAAAATCAGAAAATTTTAAACTTAAGAAAAATGAAAAGGGCTTTCTAGACAAAATAGAAGCACAGAACAAGGACATTAAAAAGCTTAATTCTGATTTTAGTATAAAAAGTTGTCATCACTTAGATGCCAAACAAGAAATTGCTGAGTTAATTGCTAAACTGGAATCCTCCAAGTCAGAAATCTTGAATCTAACTAGCAAGTTTGAAGAGGCTGAATTTGATTTTAAAAAATTCGATGGTTTCAGGAAAGTAGTTAACTCAATGATTGAAAACCAATTGTGGGGGAAGGAAAATGAAGGTGAGGGAATAGGATACAGTCAAGTTCCCCCACCTTACAACCACAATTATGTCCCTACCCTGTCACCAAAGAACAAGAGCAAAAGATAAAAGACATAAAGTATGGTAAACATGTTTAATCTGAAACTGTTGGATCAAGATCCCTAGAGGAAATCAAGCATGTTTTTAAATGTGTGAACAATTTTGATGCTTCTACTTCATGTGCAGATATAGTAAATGATGTTGCTTCTGATAGTAAAGGGGTTCAGGCTAGTGAAAATGAATCTCATTCTAACGTGTCATCAAACTCAGATGACACCACGACACAAAGTTGTACTAATAATAATACATAGAGTTGTGGCAACAAATGGAAGGCACATAAGAAATCTGCACAACAAGGACAGTCTCGTCCTCATAGATCCTCCGGATGTCCATGTGTTGATAAATCATCGGGTGCTTTTTTATATCAAAAGGCAAACATGTTACCACTGTGGCACGCCATGACATATAGCTAGAAATTGTGTCCATCGTCTATATGTTCCCTACTACAAGTAAAATCAGAAGGCTGTGCCAAGGGGAAAGAAGAATGGAAAAACCTTTCCTAAGAAGGAATTCCACATGAGGCAAGTGCTTCCGTTGATATTAGAAGAAGGATGAAGGCGTGCTTCGTCTGCGGGATCGGCGGGCATTTGGCAAAGGAGTGTCACTACTGTGCTGTTAATAGAAAAACCCTCAGGTGAAAGGTAATAGGTTTCAAACGAATCCAGTGGTTAAACAAAATGCTTATTTTAGAAAACCACGAGCAACTGTAAAACGGGTCACAGATACTCAAGGATTCAAAGTTAATATGACAGGTTTACACTCAAATGATTTAGAAACTGTTAAAAGAAAAATAAATTTTCAGAAGTCAAAGAGTGTTGAGAGTTCTAACAATTCGAATTCTAATTGCTCCACTCCAAAGTCTGTTCTTTCAAATTTCACTAAACCAAGACAGATTTGGAAATTTAAACTCAGCAAACAGAATCTGTATTAACAAATGATATGTTAAAGATGGGAATGATATGAGTTGGCAAGAGGACATATATGTTGATGCTCAAGGAAACCCCAAGACATTTATGACTTGGGTTCCTATGTCCAACTAATCCCGCTATGTGTGTAGGAACAACCACTAATTCATTATTTATTAAATGGGTTGTTCCAGGCACATGACAAGGCAAATATCCATTGTTTTTAAATCTTTAAACCATGAAATGGATTATTTGTTGCATGGACGGGATTTTAGGGTGATAGAACGTTTTTAATCTGCTCTCTAAGTGTGTAGGAACAAATCGGGGAATACATTGAATATTAAAAGGCTTGTCCAGACATTCAACTCGAAAGGATGCAGAATCTCAAAACAAGCTTATTCCTAGGGGGAGATTCTCACAAATGAAAAATGATGTCTTGAAGATAAAAGGTAACCGTATCACTTTGGTATGAAAGATTGATCAATCAAAAAAGATTTTAAACTTTTAATTATTTAAAAAAAATACAAAAATATGTTCATGTATAGTTTTTCAAGTATAGTTTTGTACTTCGTTTTAATTCAAAATGAGAAAATGTGTTTGATCTCAGGTTTATCTTAACTAATCCGGATCTCAGATCTGTTAATACTATTAGCCTAAGTACGGATCTAGTTCATAGTTACGTTTAATTGAATGCTATATGATATATATCTATATTAGGTGTAGGTATGTATGTATGATAATATTAGAGTGAAGCTTGAGAGAGAGATTTGACAGAGGTTTGATACGTTAATCTCAAAAACTTCAATAAACTGTGAACAGTGTTCACATATAAATAGAAGATGGACCTAGTTCGTTAACATCCCTTAACGAACTAGAGTCCACTTCGTTACATACATTAAAACGAAATACTCTTAACGAATCACCCTCTGATTCGTTAAACATCCTTAACGAATCAGGAGGGATAATAACTTAAGTCTTAGTTCGCTAAACATCCTTAGCGAACTAGACATTACATTTAACGAACTAACTTAATACTTTAATAATTTATTACATAAATAAAACAACAATTACATTAACTTTAAATACAAAGACCCGAGACGCTAAACCGTGCACTAACAGACACCCCTCGTCTTGAGCTCTTTGTCTTTAAGTTATTTGAAACGCTTGGACTGCCAGTCTCTGCAACTATGAATTCCGTTTTCATAGCAAACACGCACAACGCGTTGGAATTGCATAGCCAGATCATAGTCTTCATTGCGCTCAATTAGAATCTTGTTCTTATGTAGCACGTTATTGTCGGTATCGATTAAATTGACCAACCACATCGGGTCAATGATCTTTATCAGCTCAGTCTTCAACCCTGTACCAAGAACAATGACGACCTCGCCAGTACGATTATCGTAGTACCAGCGGTTGAAAGATAAATGCATATGTTGATTCAATGTCTTCACCGGCACACGCTTCATCGTCTTCGGCGGCTTTACTTTAAGAACCAACTTCTTCCAACCCGTTTTTGGATCAATCTCATTGAGACGCTTGCGGATAGGAATTTGTGGCTTAAAATATTTAAAACCATGATTCACCTCAAACACCAAGTGTTGGTGAAAGCGTTTTGCATGGTAGTCATCACCGCGATTAATAAACGGACGATACGCCAAAGTGCGCACATCCCATCTCGGTAATGAGAGAAGATCAGTATCCTTTCGTAGTACTGGACGCCCTTCTCCCATTTAACAATGTATACCTTAAGATCAGATTCAAACATCCAAGAAACAATATTACCTTGCACTTTCGACACGACCTTAAATGAGGTCTTCTGGTTGGCTTTGGCTCTTGCAATAGCTTCTTCTTTCTGTTCTTGATCAACAAATCTGAATGCCTTGATGATCTTACTTGCTTTCTTGTGTCTGAACCAATTCTGAATCTCCTCAAGAGATGGGTCGAGAAGCGAATCAGATTTCATATCAAAGACATTCTTGCCTTTGGAATTCTTCTCAAGATGGTCTTATGCTTCTTTAACCAATTCTTCATTAAATACTGGAGCACCCTGATCAACATTGGTGTGTTGAAACAGATCAGGGTAATCCTCAACAGTCACATCCTCTATATCAACCTCCTCATTCTCATAAATATAATCCGTACTTATCTCAACAGTAGGATCATTTACTATCTCATCATCATTAATTACCTCAACATCTGGCTCAGCCTCTAACACGGTCATCTCGTCTTCATTCATATCAAGCAAGATAGCAATCTGCTCTCGTGTCAGCGACTTATCAACAAACTGCCTTCTTCAATCTCCTCTCTATTCACCATACTCCTTATCATCCCCTTCTCATCCACAAAAATAACTGTATCGGCCTCGATAATCTCAATCGGTTTGGCAGCCGAATGGTCATGATAAACAATGATATGTTTGCCCGAATCATCAACAGAACTCGTACCCGCACCAGAAGCTGGGTCTTGAGCTTGTTTAGGCTCACCTCCAGCATCAGACTCATCAGGATCCTCATCGTCATTCTTGAGCTTTTTCAGCGCATCATCTTTACATGTCAGCTGCAGAATAAGTTTTTCTTGTTCTTTAATTTTCACCCCCTGAGACTCAAAAATCTCACGAAGGGCTTTTGTTTCCTTTTGACAAAAAGAAACATAATTGACCAGCTTCTTCTGGTTCTCCATCAGACGCTCTTGATTTACACGGTCAGCAGACATTTGATTTTCATTCAAGTGAAGAAGATTCAAAAGCATGTATGTCTGACGATTCGGTGGCATAGCATACAAAGATGGATGAACTGGTTGGATTGGTCCCTGATGCCTTGTAATTCTCATAAATGAGATATCACTAGGTGGTGGGGGCCCCATGGACGGTGTTACAGGAATAGTAGAAAGTGTAGCAGAAGGCATTGGTATTTCAGCTAAGGCCGATTGCGGAATCATGCCAAGCCTGTCATGAGGAACCATTGTCGTCGTCAAAGTCATCTCCGGAGTGCTAGTAGTAAGCGGCACTGCCGGGCGTTGAGGAGTTGCAGGACGAGACGGTTGAACACCAAATGAAACTCCAGCTCCAGCTGATACACATCTCTTTGTTGAGCTTTCAGAAGCTGGTGCTTTACCCTTACGTTTACATTCACGTTGAGCTGCAATAGTAGCAGCCAACGCAGCTTCAACTGCAGCCTGTTTCTCTCTAAGAGCTGCATCACCATCACCACCATCGTCACCATCATTACCATCATCATCTCCATTGTTCCCACCTTCTCCTCCCTCACGCACGGAATCCGAGTCATCATGGATCCAGCGTTCCTCGGGAGGACATACATAAACAGAATTAATAATATGACCAATCAACGTTTGTCATGTGGCCTTTCTTTACGATAAATCGTCATTCTACGCACAGTATCAGCCTTCATGTGTTCAAAGGGAAGCACATCATCCACCAAAGTTCGATCAATAAACAGGTTGGGTATAAATCGTGAATAATCAGCTGAATAAATCTTGGATACTGATGTGTGAAAATGTATAATATAAATGAAGAACGAATCACAATTAAGCTTTAAATTTATAAAAACGAAAATCCTATAGAAACCACACAAAACAGGCAAGTGTACCGATCATAAATAGTATAGCATCAAGGAAGTCCGGATGTCGAACCCAAAGACACGTGAAAACGTTTATGATTAAGAAAACTCTAACCAAGACTTACCAAAATAATATTTATTTAATTTTTAAGATTTTATTTAACTACTTAACTTAATTAAAAGAAAACTTTTGACAAAATACTTTGAAAACTTTGACTGCAGTGATAAAAACGTCTACCTAGGAATGAATCATGTTGATAGAAATAACAAGACAACGGATTGAAAATATTCACGACACCGGTTTTAAAAGATGACACAACCCAAACTTGTTTTAAGAAAGTCAAATTACCTCTCAGTCTCTCTAACAATCTCTAACTTATTTTAGTTGATTTTAAAGAACAAACCGGAAAAACAATTATTAACGTGTTCAATTACCGACTCACCTCTCGGTCTCCTCGACACACTATCCTAATAGAAGCGAATACTCCGCAACCAAGAATGGAGGAACAATTTAACTTAACCCAAATTAAACCAACTAATTGCACATAAACACTCAAACTTGACAAGACAAAAACCCGCTCTCGCGCGGTCTTAATTCTAACAAGTAAAAGCAACGAGACAATATTACTTCTTATCACCTCTCGGTCTCAAAGAAGGTGTATTTTAACTGATTTTAGATGATATATTACCCACTTATCCCTACGGTTATACTTCCCGCAAATAAACCCAAAACACCAAGTAAAGAGCTTAACAAGAAATCAATTAATCAAAACCGATTCAATTAACTAATGCAAGAGGATTATAAGTAATAACAAATAAAACACAGCCGTCACACACAATCTAATTCATGGTTTAGTTAAACTTTACATCAATAATTTAAGTCTTGAACATTAACAATCCATTAAACAAGTTAAAACCACTCAACAATCATCTATCCTAGGTAGAACAAGCAAGATTAGCCTAACATAAATTTTGGACAGCCATGTATGCTTAAGAAAAACATCACAAACATCATCATAAACATGATAAAACTCATTCAAGATCCAAACTCAATCAATCACAAGACAAACTATCAATCAATTGCAAAACAATGTAAAACAAAAGACCAAATCAATCAAAGTTAGGGTTCTTGATAATAACTAAAGTTTATGAGTGTTTTACTTAAGAGTATGGCAGAGATTTATGAATGTTTGAAGCCCCTAGCTGCTTCCCCAAACCTCCTTCTTCCTTCTCCAGCCGTCCAAGACAGCAGCCGCCTTTAGCTTCTCTTTTTTTTCTTTCTTTCTTGCGGCTGCACTGTAGCTGCGATCGGACTTAGGGTTTTTTTAGGTTCTTGGCTGATTTCGGGATTAATAGCTAATGAATGGCAGATTTCTCTTGACATTAGTTAAATATAATAATATAAAAGGCTTTTAAGAAGTGGGCTTGGGTCGGGCCTTGATTAAACTTTGAAAATTTGACACTTAAACCCTCCAAGTTCTCTTTTGCTTGCCTTTTTTCCACATCTTTCCATAACCTACACAAAACATTTCAACTTTGTAAAAACTTTGAACTTAACCCCCTAAACTTACATAAATTTGATATTAAATCATTAAAACATTATAAAATTGTAAGGAAATATAAGTGTGTTATTCAACACATCAAACATCCCCACACTTAAACCTTTTTCGTCCCTGAAAAAGTCTAATGCAGTTGGATCAGAATCGGAAAATCAAAGTCAAATCAAACATATAGGTTAGATTTTAAAGCTTAGAAAAACGCAAAAACCGCGATCATCGATATTGTTGTCCACCTAAACCCATGCCTTAATCTTTACCGAGACATATAAGATCCGACAATATTACTCAGTGGTTTACACAATTAAGACCCACTTATTTTCTGCTTTTACCGGACCAGACCACCCCAACTTGACTTAAACCTCAAAGTTAGCAGAATTAAAACTTTGTTGCTCCATATTTATGAATAGTTAAGACGATCAAGGGTATTGTTTATCCACCTAAGCTTAAGCATCAAAGTCTACCAAGCAGCCATTAGATATGATTAAGGTTCAATTATTCATAGACAGTGCTCCCCACAACATGACATACCCCCGTTATCAAGCAATACCCCAAATCCATAACCATAGGTGAGTATGCAAAATTTTATCTGTAGGGCTTACATGTAGCGTGTCCCTTGTGGTTCGTTTTTTAATGGTAATGAGACGCGAGCAAGGGGACCCCACATGACTAATAGCGTGGATGATCAAGTCTGTAGTGTATTTGTACTTTCGTACTGTTGTGATCATGTTTATAGACTTATACGGGTTTGCACTTTGGATTTATTTTAAATATCCACAACCCCACTTAGGAATTGTGAATACCCAGCTAAATAGATTGCATACAGACCCATGGTCTCCGGACCCGAAGCATCCCATCAATACAGGATTTAAGATTATAAAACCATACGCCGATGAGGTGTAAAACACTAAACTATCATTTTAAGATTTATATCACAGGCTACACGGCATACTCTAACGTTAAACCTACCCAAGCATCATATGATAACGTATTCAAATTTTTAAAAACTCATGATATTTCAACTTTTTCATACCAAAATTTGAGGCTTGAGTATGGCCCGACCTTTCATTGCTTATTTTCCACGGACAAAACGCTATACCCACAAAAGATTTCCGATTAACCGTTTTATCAAATTTGCCCTTTCATTTTCAAGGCTGAGCCTACCGACACATCCCAAGTTAAGTGCGTTTTCTTTTATTTATCTCATATTATTAGTAGTTTGAAAAACCGATTTCCGAATAAAATCATCATCTCCGACTTTAATGCAAAAGAAACTAAAAACAAGGGACATTTTTTTCTTTTTTCTTTTTTTTTCTTTTTTTTAAATTTAACAACGTACGAAAACGAAAAACGAGTGAAAAATTTTTAATTTAAAAATTTTTTTCTAATTTTATTATTATTATTATTATTATTATTATTATTATATTTTTTTTTCTTTTCTACAACTAAGTAAAATAAATTCCCATCCCCACACTTAGAACGAAATCGTCCTCGATGAGAACAAGGAAAAGAAATAAAATAAAAACAAAACGTAAAGCATAAAATAAAAACTTTAAAGAACATAAATTAAAATAGAGAACGGGTTACTCCCCTGGTTTAGATGCAAATTCTTCATCAGCTGTATATGACTCAAACGAACGACCGTATAGCATTTCATTCGCGGCCGCAACCTCGGGTGAACCAGTTCCAAAACGCCATCAGAGCTACCATGCACATAATAATACCTGTAACAACTCAAACTCGCTCGCATGTAGCGGCGTACGAAACAGAAAACAGAAACATAAGAAATAAACATATTTTTGTGTTTTTGAATTTTTTTAATTTTTTTGATTTTTTTTTAAATATTTATTTTTTTTTGTATTTTTATGTTTTTATAAATATAAATAACAATAAAACAAATAAAAACAGATAATAAAGAGAATCATAATACAAACTCTACAACTCGGGCTGTCTCCCGAGTGATGCATCCATCACGACTATTCCTCGGTGAATGAGTCAAGGTAGAACACCTCGACTGTCTGATCAGTTATCGGCTCTCCAATGTGGTGCTTCAATCTATGGCCGTTCACCTTAAACTTCCCGCTTCGGTCTTGTATCTCAATCGTGCCATACGGGAAAACTTCAGTAACCGTGAACGGTCCCGACCATCTGGACTTCAACTTTCCCGGGAATAACCTCAATCGTGAGTTATACAGTAAAACCTTATCCCCACACTTGAACTGCTTATTACCCTTGAATTTCCTGTCATGCAGTTCCTTCGTATGCTCCTTATACCGAAATGATTGTGTATATGCGTGATCCCGGAGCTCCTCTAATTCATGTAATTGATGGAAACGATTACCCTCTGCGGCGGGTAAATCAAGATTAACCCTTTGAAGGGCCCATGAAGCGCGGTGTTCCAATTCAACAGGAAGATGACAAGCCTTCCCATAAATCATCCGAAATGGTGTGGAACCAGTCGGAGTCTTGTAGGCTGTACGGAAGGCCCACAGAGCGTCATCCAATTTGTCGGACCAATCCCGACGATTTGAACCAACCGTTTTCTCGAGAATACGTTTGATTCCCCGATTACTCACTTCCACTTGCCCACTAGTCTGTGGGTGGTAGGCGGTCGCAAGCCGATGGGTGACCCCATAACGCTTCAACGCCTTATCCATCTGCGAGTTGCAAAAGTGAGTACCTCGATCACTGATCAAGGCTTTCGGGACTCCAAAACAAGCAAATAGACTTTTTAGAAAACGGACTACCACTCGGGCATCATTGGTGGGTAGAGCTTTGGCCTCAACCCACTTAGACACGTAATCGACGGCCACGAGTATGTATCTGTTTCCACGCGAAGATGGAAACGGTCCCATGAAATCAAAACCCCAAATGTCAAAAACCTCGCATACCTGAATCGCATTTTGGGGCATCTCATTCCGGGATGAGATATTACCAACACGTTGACATCGGTCACACTTTTTAACAAACTCATGTGCATCTTTGAAAATAGAAGGCCAATAGAATCCAGAATCAAATACCTTCTTCGCTGTCGAACTCGCACCGTGGTGACCTCCTGTCGGTCCCACATGACAATGGCTCAAAATCTGCCATCCCTCCTTTGCATCTACACATCTCCTAATTAACTGATCAGCACCAACACGGAAAAGATACGGGTCATCCCATAGGTAGAACTTAACATCAGCAAAGAATTTCTTCTTTTGCTGGTAAGGCATCTTCGGGAGGTATCCATCAGCAAGATAGTTTGCGAAGTCAGCGAACCATGGAAAACCCTCCTCCTGTGCCTTAACGAACATGAGACTTTTCGTCGGAAAATGGTCGTTGATCCTTCCCCCCGAATCTCCTAACTCAGCACCTTCGAGACGTGAAAGATGATCGGCCGCAACATTCTCGGCCCCCTTTTTATCACGGATCTCAATACCAAACTCTTGAAGCAACAGGATCCAACGGATAAGACGAGGTTTGGCATCCTGCTTGCTGAAGAGATAACGAATAGCAGCATGATCCGTATAAACAATCGTTTTGGACAAAACCAGATAGGACCTAAATTTGTCGAAAGCGAACACCACAGCTAAAAGTTCCTTTTCGGTAGTGGTATAGCTAACCTCTGCGCCGGTTAAGGTCCGGCTCGCATAATAGATCGGATGGAAATGTTTATCCTTCCGTTGTCCAAGAACCGCTCCGACTGCGAAGTCGCTCGCGTCACATATCAACTCGAATGGTGACGACCAGTCGGGAGCAACCATGATCTGGGCGTTAACTAGTTTGTCTTTTAGAAGATAAAACGCCTCGATACACTGTTCGGAAAAAACAAATGGAGCATCCTTCTCCAAAAGTTTGGTCATGGGTCTCGCGATTTTAGAGAAATCTTTAATGAACCGGCGGTAGAACCCAACATGACCTAGAAAGCTACGAATGGATCTCACAGAGGTGGGTGGGGGAAGATTAGAAATGGTCTCGACCTTCGCTTTGTCAACCTCTATCCCCGCACTCGAGATCCGATGTCCCAGAACAATGCCCTCACAACCATAAAATGACACTTCTCTCAGTTAAGGACTAGGTTGGTATCAACGCAACGGGACATCATCCTCTCAAGATTAGATAAACAATGATCGAAGGAACTCCCAAATACGGAAAAATCGTCCATGAATACCTCCATGGAGTCCTCGATCATATCATGGAAAATGGCCACCATACAACTCTGGAATGTGGCTGGAGCGTTACACAGTCCGAACGGCATACGTTTGTAGGCAAACGTGCCGTAAGGGCAGGTGAAAGTGGTTTTCTCCTGGTCATCGGGAGCTATGGGAATCTGGAAATACCCGGAGAAACCATCCAAGAAGCAGTAGTACTGCTGACCCGCTAAACGCTCCAACATTTGATCAATAAAGGAAAGTGGTCTTTCCTGGTGGCATCATTCAGTCTGCGATAGTCGATGCAGACTCGCCATCCCGTCACAGTCCTAGTGGGGATAAGCTCGTTCCTCTCATTGGTGACGACATTCATGCCACCCTTTTTAGGAACCACTTGGACTGGACTCACCCAAGCACTATCAGAAATGGGGAAAATGATCCCCGCATCAAGGAGTTTGATAATCTCCTTCTTCACGACCTCTTGCATTTTCGGATTAAGCCGCCGTTGCGGCTGGACGACAGTTTTGAAATTATCCTCCATGAGGATTTTATGAGTGCAAAATGAAGGGTTGATACCCTTGATGTCGATAATCTTCCATGCAATCGCCTCTTTGTGCTCTCGTAGCACCTTCAACAACTTCTCCTTCTCGACCTCCGTCAAAGCAGATGCAATGGTAACTAGAAGCTTCCTCTCTTCATCTAAAAATGCGTACTCAAGATGGGCAGGCAGATCCCTAAGCTCTAAGGAGAGAGGAGGGCTCTCGACCGAAGGTCGGTCCATCGGATCGTCTCGTACGATCTCAGCAGACACGCCAGATTTAGGGGTATGCGACTCGGTGTCGTCATCTAAGGACTGATTGGTTACGGCAACCATTTCAATCTCCGGAATCTCCCTATCGAGAATCTGGGTGTCGGAGGCAGGTCCTCCACAAATTTCGCTGAAAAACTCCCCGACATGCTCCATGATGGTATCAATGAAGTATAAGGAGTCATCAGCAGACTTGGGGTGTTTCAGTGACTGTCGAACGTCAAAGGTGACGTTCTCATCCCCAACTCTTAAGATTAATTTACCCTCGCAGACATCAATCAATGCCTGTGCAGTGGCAATGAATGGTCGGCCTAAGATGAGTGGGACACTATCGTCATCGTTCATGTCCAGGATGACAAAATCCACCGGGAAGATGAACTTGTCTACACGAACTAACATGTTCTCGACCACCCCTCGGGGGTATTTCACAGAACGATCAGCAAGCTGGATACTCATACGGGTAGGCCTCGGTTCGCCTAAACCCAACTTGCGATACACGGAATACGGCATGAGATTAATACTGGCACCAAGATCTGCTAGTGCATGAACAACCGTATTATCACTCAAGATGCAGGGAATCGTGAAACTCCCAGGATCGGACATCTTTTTCGGTTACTTCCTCTGCAAAACTGCAGAGCAACCAGCACTCAGCGGGATGGAAGAGACCTCAGCTAACTTCTCCTTATTAGAAAGAATATCCTTAAGGAACCTTGCATATTTCGGCATTTGAGTTAGTGCCTCAAGGAATGGAATGTTAAGGTGAAGTTGCTTCAGGAGATCAAGAAATTTAGTGTTCTGCTCCTCGTCTCTAACCCTGCGGACTCTCCTGGGAAATGGGAGTCTAGGTTTGTAGACTCTCGGTGGTGTGCTGGTCGATGGTTGGTTCTCGGCCTGTGCTGTACTTCCTGGGCTATGCCTTTGATGCACCCTGGCTGGTGGAGACTCCAACTGAATCTCCTCGTCTACCTGCTCCTCTACATCTATCGCAGGCCTCTGATTCACTGGCTCACTACGTGCCCCTGCACCGCTCCTCGTCGTCACCGCCTTCGCGAAGGCCTTCGGATTCTGCTCAGTGTTACTCGGAAGTGTACCCGGCGGCCTCTCATTCAAACGATTCGCTATCTCTCCCATCTGCCTCTCAAGAGTTTGAATTGACGCCCACTGATTTCTCATGAATGACTCGTGCTCCCGAAATTTCTCTTGAGTATCTTTGTGACGGGAATCCTCTCGAGTCATAAGCTGCGACAGCATCTGAGTCTGCTGTGCCATCATCTCCTCCAGCGTGGGCTTCTTCTCCCCACCACTCGCTCCTTCACCGGAATCCTGGAGTAGACTCTGACGCGGCTGGAAGCTGGAATGATTTCCGTTCCTCCAGTTAGGATTTTGGTTACCTCTCCAACCCGAATTATAAGAATTAAAAGAATTAGGGTTTCGGTTCGGATTGTTAACATAGTCTACAACCTCCTCCGGGAAACCTACGGGGCATTGAACGGTATCGTGTCCCCCTATGCAGATCTCGCATAACTTACTTTTCACCTGCAGGTCCTTCACGATCTTTGCTAACGCTTCAACTTGTGCCGGCAGTGCGGTGCTCGTGTCGACCGAATGCATGCCGCGTGATAGGGAATCGACGGTTTTGATGCTCTTAGAAGGTGGTCGCTGGTATCCACTCATGGCTAAACCGTTAAATAAGGCAATGCACTCATCGGTATCCTTTGTCGTCAATAAGTTGCCTCCTGCAGCAGTGTCAAGCATATTCTGAGTCGCGTACGTCACTCCGTTATAGAACTTTTCAACAACCGCCCAGTCCTGCAAACCGTGGTTCGGACATAAAGCAAGTAGGTTTTTGAATCTCTCCCACACCTCGTAGAAACTCTCAGTGTCCTCCATCTGGAAAGAATGAATCTGGTTACGCCAACGAGCGGCCTTAGCCGGAGGATCGTATTTTTCCAGGAACTGGGTCCGCATGGCGGCCCAAGTAGAAATGGATCCCTGTGGGAGGGACTCAAGCCACAGACTCGCCTGATCAACGAGTGAGAACGGAAAGATGCGGAGTTTGATGGCGTCTTCGGATACGTTGGCAAGATGAAACGTGTCGCAAATACGTGCGATGCGAGTGAGATGTGAATGCGGGTTTTCGTGGAGCAACCCGTGAAATTGAGCAGAATGGGAAATGGTGTTCAGAACGTTCGATGGAATCTGCCAGGTCGTTTGAACTCCTATAGTTGGTGGAGCAATGCTGGATCTCGCGCCAGCATCGACCGGACGGGCCCGGTCTGCGACTGTCCTCCTCGGTGGTGCGTCGGCCATAATCCTATCCCTAACGATGGGTTCAGATAATGTAGGAGAAGAGAATGTATTTCCGACGGATGTAGATGAACTAGTAGACGGTTTTGTACGACGTCTCTCAAGAAGCTCTCTCTCTGGTTCGGGAAATCCTTCAACTTCTGGTGGTCCAAGAGATCGAGCACGTCGCATACAACTATTTAAAATAAATAAAAGAAATTATAATTATCTAAACTATTTTAAACTAACAAACAAAACAATTATGAAAACAAATAGTAAATAAGGCAAGTTCTAACTCGAGTCGTTCTTAAAACGCTTCAAATCGTGTCCCCGGCAACGGCGCCAAAAACTTGATGTGTGAAAATGTATAATATAAATAAAGAACGAATCACAATTAAGCTTTAAATTTATAAAAACGAAAATCCTATAGAAACCACACAAAACCGGCAAGTGTACCGATCATAAATAGTATAGCATCAAGGAAGTCCGGATGTCGAACTCAAAGACACGTGAAAACGTTTATGATTAAGAAAACTCTAACCAAGACATACCAAAATAATATTTATTTAATTTTTAAGATTTTATTTAACTACTTAACTTAACTAAAAGAAAACTTTTGACAAAATACTTTGAAAACTTTGACTGCAGTGATAAAAACGTCTACCTAGGAATGAATCATGTTGATAGAAATAACAAGACAACGGATTGAAAATATTCACGACACCGGTTATAAAAGATGACACAACCCAAACTTGTTTTAAGAAAGTCAAATTACCTCTCAGTCTCTCTAACAATCTCTAACTTATTTTAGTTGATTTTAAAGAACAAACCGGAAAAACAATTATTAACGTGTTCAATTACCGACTCACCTCTCGGTCTCCTCGACACACTATCCTAATAGAAACGAATACTCCGCAACCAAGAATGGAGGAACAATTTAACTTAACCCAAATTAAACCAACTAATTGCACATAAACACTCAAACTTGACAAGACAAAAACCCGCTCTCGCGCGGTCTTAATTCTAACAAGTAAAAGCAACGAGACAATATTACTTCTTATCACCTCTCGGTCTCAAAGAAGGTGTATTTTAACTGATTTTAGATGATATATTACCCACTTATCCCTACGGTTATACTTCCCGCAAATAAACCCAAAACACCAAGTAAAGAGCTTAACAAGAAATCAATTAATCAAAACCGATTCAATTAACTAATGCAAGAGGATTATAAGTAATAACAAATAAAACACAGCCGTCACACACAATCTAATTCATGGTTTAGTTAAACTTTACATCAATAATTTAAGTCTTGAACATTAACAATCCATTAAACAAGTTAAAACCACTCAACAATCATCTATCCTAGGTAGAACAAGCAAGATTAGCCTAACATAAATTTTGGACAGCCATGTATGCTTAAGAAAAACATCACAAACATCATCATAAACATGATAAAACTCATTCAAGATCCAAACTCAATCAATCACAAGACAAACTATCAATCAATTGCAAAACAATGTAAAACAAAAGACCAAATCAATCAAAGTTAGGGTTCTTGATAATAACTAAAGTTTATGAGTGTTTTACTTAAGAGTATGGCAGAGATTTATGAATGTTTGAAGCCCCTAGCTGCTTCCCCAAACCTCCTTCTTCCTTCTCCAGCCGCCTTTAGCTTCTCTTTTTTTTCTTTCTTTCTTGCGGCTGCACTGTAGCTGTGATCGGACTTAGGGTTTTTTTAGGTTCTTGGCTGATTTCGGGATTAATAGCTATTGAATGGCAGATTTCTCTTGATATTAATTAAATATAATAATATAAAAGGCTTTTAAGAAGTGGGCTTGGGTCGGGCCTTGAATAAACTTTGAAACTTTGACACTTAAACCCTCCAAGTTCTCTTTTTCTTGCCTTTTTCCACATCTTTCCATAACCTACACAAAACATTTCAACGTTGTAAAACTTTACACTTAACCCCCTAAACTTACATAAATTTGATATTAAATATTTAAAACATTATAAAATTGTAAGGAAATATAAGTGTGTTATTCAACACATCAGATACATTAAGAACTTCTTTTGAACCGTTTGTTGAACTTGCTCCTTGAAATGATAGAACACCATTTCTGAGAAGTTAAACGGTTTGTTTAGGACGAGTGCCACAAAATCCGATTGCAACATGATTCGGCATTCATCGAAACCCCCTTTACGACCTCCCAAACAATGAATCAGCACATGTAATAAATACTTGTAGGGTGGGCACAGTCCATTCTTGTTATACTGAGAGTCTTCGATAACTCCACCATAACGTACACGTCGAAACAAACCCTTGATTAATTTCTTGTCAAACTCACATGGGTTATCGACACTGTCACCAAAATGTAGTACACGCCTAATCACTTCAACATCCACTGTGATAGGAGTTTGATTGATTGTGGCTCGAATGTGGTTTTCTTCTTCAACAAACTCCGCAGTATTCCAGAACTGCCTAATAATGCTCAGATAAACAGTGGGTCGAGCAGTTATGGCATAGTGTATCACTGATCGACGTAAGAAGGCTAACATAGGCCCAAAAAGAACTTCGTCAGCAACGTTTGGATCAACGTAAAAATGTTGTGTTTTTTGTCATATGGTAACAAGAGCACTTCCTCTTGTTCTTGTTGTTCTTGTGGAGCAGCAGGCGGGTCTTGATCCATTTGATCGGCCATTATACTGAATGAATATAGACGAATATAAGTAATGTGATAGTTCACTATACTTTAAGCACTTATATATATCTATGAATAAGCAGTGTATTTAATGTTTAGATGTCGTGTGTAATCGATGTATCGACGCGTTTAGACCTTTTGAATATTTTATTATTTTACTATATTGAATTACATTATTTAAATAATTAATTTTGAAATGTCATTTGTTAAAAACACAGTCTGATTCATTCTTGAATCAACTGATTCGCTATCAAGTAAATGGTTGACGAATCAGAACTAGCGAATTACTAAATTAAAATGACGAATTAGAAACTAATTCGTTATAAGATAACCACTAATTCGGTATAAATTAACGAATCCATAGTTGATTCGTTATTTAATTTATTCGCTATTCTGGTTAGTGAGAGATACTTAACGAATTGGACACGAATGAGTTCCAATTCGCTAAGATTAACGAATGGTCAAGGTTTGACTTAATCTTTGACTCCTGTGGTCAAGGTCAAAATTAACCAAGAACATTGACAGTCAACAAGACGAACTAAGTATCGATTACCCCATTATTGTCGATGGGTAACCGAATCAATGATCATAGAGATCTCGGAAACACAATACGACTCAAATGATATCGATTTGTGTGTTAAATCCAGAAATAAGTTAAGTCATTAAAGATGTGAACAGAGCATAAACACCCGTAATCAACAATCAAATAATAACCCGGCAATCAATAATCAAACTCTGATTAAAAACCACCAAGGGTCTCGGAAATACATTCCGATTACAATGATATCACACTAAAATACATTAAGAGAGTATGAATCCGATAATGCAGGGTTTCATAAACCTTAAAACCCTGATATCAAAATCACATAATTAGCATATCAAAGCAGTTTCATTTTTAACGAAAATCACAAAGAAATAACCGTCTATACCTTACGAACACAATGGTATATTCATAAGTTCGAATTTCGAAGGTCGAAAAATCAGAAAAAAATTGAACATGGTAGCTTTGGTCGTAAGGAAGATGAGGGAATAGTGTAGGACGATTCGTTTCACGCCGTCCTATATACGCTGATAAACACGATTGTCGAGGCAACGAATCAGATCTAATTCGTTTGAAATTTTAAATAACGAATCAGCCTTGAACGCTCAGAGTAGCGAATGAGACTTGATTCGTGTCTTGATTCGTGTCTTAATTCGTTAAATACGTATAACGAACTAGAAGTGTTTCGTTACAGAATGCGGAAGCGAATTAGGGGAACGAACTATAATGTAGTTCGTTAAAACAACACCCTAATTCGTTATTCATAATTAACGAATTAAAAGTTATTTAATTTTAACTTTAAATAAATTAAATATATCAAATAAATAAATCAAGTAAAATAATGAATTAATTAATGATAAATTTAATTAATCAATTCAATGAATTATCGAGAACCTTTATCTTGATAATCGAATACTTTAAAAAACGCTTCACGTTTTCGAAACATAACTTAAAAGAATTTAGAAAAAAAAATGTAAAACGAAAATGAAAAATAATTTTGGTATTTTGGAATATTTAAAGAATGTATTTACTTGAAAAGAATCCGAAACCAGAACTATAAATTCTTTTTGTGGTTTATATGGTTTTCAAAAACAGTACATATTTTTTTTGTTGAGTTTGAGCAGAGAATCATATTGACCAAATTGCCCTTTCATCAAAGTTTTATATTTCAGCGATATTGTGACTTGTATTAAGTCTGCCATAAGTATCGATTACCCCATTATTGTCAATGGCTAACCGAATCAATGATCATAGAGATCTCGGAAACACAATACGACTCAAATGATATCGACTTGATGTGTTAAACCCAGAAATAAGTTAAGTCATTAAAGATGTGAACAGAGCATAAACACCCGTAATCAACAATCAAATAATAACCCGACAATCAATAATCAAACTCTGATTAAAAACCACCAAGGGTCTCGGAAATGCATTCTGATTACAATGATATCACACTAAAATACATTAACAGAGTATAAATCCGATTATGCAGGGTTTCATAAACCTTAAAACCCTGATATCAAAATCACATAATTAGCATATCAAAGCAGTTTCATTTTTAACGAAAATCACAAAGAAATAACCATCTATACCTTACGAACACAATGGTATATTTATAAGTTCGAATTTCGAAGGTCGAAAAATCAGAAAAAAATTAAACAGGGTAGCTTTGGTCGTAAGGAAGATGAGGGAATAGTGTAGGACGGTTCGTTTCACGCCGTCCAATATAACCTGACAAACACGATTGTCGAGGCAACGAATCAGATCTAATTCGTTTGAAATTTTAAATAACGAATCAGCCTTGAACGCTCAGAGTAGCGAAAGAGACTTGATTCGTGTCTTGATTCGTGTCTTAATTCGTTAAATATGTATAACGAACTAGAAGTGTTTCGTTATAGAGTGCGGAAGCGAATTTGGGGAACGAACTAGAATGTAGTTCGTTAAAACAACACCCTAATTAGTTATTCATAATTAACGAATTAAAAGTTATTTAATTTTAACTTTAAATAAATTAAATATATCAAATAAATAAATCAAGTAAAATAATGAATTAAATTAATAATCAATTAAATGAATTATCGAGAACCTTTATCTTGATAATCGAATACTTTAAAAAACGTTTTACTTTTTCGAAACATAACTTAAAAGAATTTAGAAAAAAAAAATGTAAAACGAAAATGAAAAATATTTTTGGTATTTTGGAATATTTAAAGAATATATTTACTTGAAAAGAATCTGAACCAGAACTATAAAATCTTTTTGTGGTTTATATGGTTTTCAAAAACAGTACATATTTTTATTTTTATTTTTGTTGAGTTTGAGCAGAGAATCATATTGACCAAATTGCCCTTTCATCACAATTTTATATTTCAGCGATATTGTGACTGGTATTAAGTCGGTCATAGGTATTGTTGTCCACTTAAATCTAATAACAAACTTTCAAGCATTTTTGTGATATAATTAATGATTCAATTATTGCACAGAATATCAGAAACTATCAGCCTCTAATCTCAGTTCAAGCTTAATTTGATTTTTGTCATATCACCCCAACTTGACTTAAACCATTATATTGTTGATCAAAATTTGAATTTTATAGAAATTTTTGAGCAATGCATTGATTTTCTTTTACTATGAGTGAGTATACACGAGTCCATCTCTCGGCTTACATACAGTGTATCCCCTGAGGTCCGTTTCTTAATGGTATTGAGACGCGCGCAAAGGAGGAACAATGTATGACTAACAATGGATTTTGATCAAGTCAGTATTTTAGAAATTTATACGAAGTACAGCAGTGATCAAGTTTAATGACTTTGGGTTTGCTCTAAAAGTGAGTGAAATATTCATGCATATGAATACCCAGATGATTAAGCCGCATAAAGACTCACAATATCCAGAACCTCAAAGCTTTTTATTTGCTTTATTTTATTTTTGGTGATCAAACAATTATAAGGCTTGAGTATGACAGGTTATTACATTTCTGTCATCCTCACCGAGACTTTTGCTAGAGACTAACACCTCTTTCAATTTGGCATTTCTTTATGTTTATATCACATACTTTACTCTACTTGTTTGCTTTAAGACCTACTAATGCACCAATGATTAAGCACACAGTCTTTTAAGCTTATTTATTACTGGATTTGGGGTCAAGATAGTCAATGTACTATCATTTTCTCTTTTTGCTTCAAAAACTCAAAATTTTGAGGAGCATAAAACAAAAAATAAAGATAAATTTAATCGCCCTAGTTAACTTAAGTCTAAAAATAAATGGCTAACCTATCAATTCAACAAGTGAATAATATGACCAAAACATGCAAGCATGCTTTACAAACTTAAATAACTGACATAATTTTCAGCGAGAAAATAATCTAAAAACGCATAACGAACGCCCCAGCTATTTTCCATTATCAGGTAAATTGCTATCCTGAAGATTCACAAGAAACTATCAGGACCAAACATATACAAGTATATGTCCGTCGAATGTAGATAATTGACATAATTTTCAGCGAACGCATGCAAAAATCTTTTTGGTTTTTCTCTATACAAACTTTAAAAACCACAATCTTTTTGTCTTTTTCAATTTTCTTATAAACAGAATAAACTTCACAATCTTTTTGAATTTTCGGATTTTTCTGTACAAACTGAAATCACAATCTTTTTGGATTTTCAAATTTTAAAATGTTTTTGGTTTTTCAAAATATTTTAAAGGAGAAAAAAAACATTAAAGAAGAAAAATCACAATATTTTTGATTTTTCTAAATTTTCAAATGTTTTTGGATTTTAAAATTTTAATGTTTTTGGGTTTTCAATATACAAACGAAAAGCACAATATTTTTGTATTTTCTAGTTTTTAATAGTTTTTCACCCCTTAAAACCAAAATGAATTTTAAAAGAAAAATAACAAAAAATAAAGATAGTCATCCTTGTTTAAGGATATCAGCTAGGGTCTTCAATCCATTTAAACCAAGCAAAAAATGAAAACGTGTTTTGTCAAAAGCTTTGGTATATAGATCAGCCTTTCTGAAAGTCAGTGTGTACTTTCTCAAGGTCAATCAACTTCTTCTCAAAGCAATCCCGTATAAAATGATATCGAATTTCGATATGTTTTGTTTTTGAATGTTGTACGGGGATTCTTTGTGATAGAAATTGCTGCAGAATTATCAATCAAAATAGGAGTAGTAAGAAACTTCAAACCGTAGTCGCGATGATGTTGTTGTATCCACAAAACCTGGGAACAGCAACTCGAGGCTGCAACATACTCAGCTTCGGCGGTTGAAGTGGAGACCGTTGTCTGCTTCTTACACTGCCAGGAAACAAGCCGGTTTCCTAAAAATTGACATCCTGCAGTCGTTGATTTAAAGTTGACCTTGCAACCTCCATAGTCCGAGTCTAAGAAGGCAGTAAGCTCAAAGTGATCGTCCTTGGGGTACCACAACCCGATATCTGGATTTCCCCTTAGATACTGAAGTATTCGCTTAACCGCAGCTAGGTGAGTCACTCGTGGACTTGCTTAAAACCTAGCACAAAGACAAACAACAAACATAATGTCGGGGCGAGAAGCCGGTAAATACATTAATGAACCGATCATGGCACGATAGAGGGTAGGATCAACTGTATCCTCCAATTCATCTGGTGATAAATTGTGACCCACGGGGAGAGGAGTAGAAGGGATTTTTCCGGCATATATCTTGAATCGGCTCAAGACATCGTTCATATACTTGGTCTGATGAATAAAGATCCCGTTTGCGGTGAACTTGCAACCCTAGAAAGAAATTCATCTCTCCCATCGAGCTCATCTTGAACTTCGTTTGCATGGACTTCTTGAACTCCTTACACAACGTATCGTTTGTAGACCCAAAGATAATGTCGTCGACATAAATCTGAACTAGGAGAAGATCATCACCAACAATCTTATGAAATAGAGTGCAGTCGAGAGTCCCTAGCTTGAAGCCGTTATCAGTCAGATGGTCGGCGAGCATGCCATACCAAGCTCTCGCGGCTTGATGTAGACCATACAGGGCCTTATTTAATCGGTAAACTCGGTCCGGATAATCAGGATCTTCAAAACCAGGAGGCTGTAAAACAAACAGTTCCTCGTGTAGTTTACCATTGAGAAAAGCACTTTTAACATCCATTTGATAGACCTTGATATTCTTATAAGCAGCATACGCCAGGAAGATTCGAATCGACTCTAATCTTGCAACTGGAGCATATACTTTTATGTAATCAATACCCTCTTGCTGATGAAAACCTTGCACCACTAAACGTACTTTATTTCTGACAATCACCCCTCGATAGTCTTTCTTACACTTAAATACCCACTTAGTCGGAATAGCTTTCTTGACTCTAGCAGGTTTGTCGATTAAGTCCCAAACACCCAAACGTGCTAATTGCTGTAATTCTTCTTGCATAGCTTCTACCCAAGAAGGATCTTGAAGAGCCATACGAGGCGTTGTTGGCTCAACTTGAGATAGGAAGCAAATGAATTTAGCAACATTTACAATTCCAGAGGAATGTAAGTCAGCATAGGCACACAATACGTTATTCTCACTTAACGAAGCAACTTGATGACGTGTTTGTACACCCACATCAAGTTCTCCAATGATGTTTTCATGTGGATGATATCCATGAATCCGAAGAGTGGGATTCTCAGGAACAACAACATTATCAAATAAATTAGTGTAATGTTCACCAAGTTCAGGAGATGAAACATTATCACTGTTAAGTTCAGTTACATGATCTCCAGCTTGATCATCATCAGAAGAAGATAAATTATCAACATTAACTGGAGAAACAACATGTGGTTCTTCAGTTGGAGCATCAGGTCGAGCTTCAGCATCATTAGAACTTGAAAATCTTGGAATGGCCAAATGATCTTCAAAGTATTCTCGAACCAGATCTTCATCAATGTGTTCAGTTGAAGAAGTAAATGAATTAAATAAGACATCATAGTTAAATATCCAGTCGGGACCTTTCCCTTGAGAAGAAGTGGTGTACTTTTGAGAGGCCACATAATACCATTCCTCAACACAACCAAATACACGTTTCTTTGGAGATGCATATCCCAAAAAATAACCTTCGATAGCTTTTTCCTCAAATTTACCTGCATCATTCTTCAACATTGTACACAGACATCCAAATGGTTCCAGGTACTTTAAGTTAGGCTTTAGATTGTTCAAAAGCTCATAACTTGTCTTCTTGAGTCGTTTAACAGTTAAAACCCGATTAAGCGTATAACAAGCTGTATTCACCGCCTCATTCGAGAATTGGATCGGAAGCTTAGAATCAACAAGCATAGTTCTTGCAGCTTCAATCAAAGTTCTATTCTTTCGTTCAGCAACACCGTTTTGTTGAGGTACATAAGGTGCACTATATTCTCGGTGAATTCCTTTTTTAATACAAAATAAATCCAATACAGTGTTTTTGAATTCAGTACCATTATCACTTCGAATTCTCCTCACCTTTTGTTTGTATAGTGATTCAATCTTAGTGATAAGGTTTTGTACCAAAACAGGCGTTTGATCTTTAGAACTCATAAATAACACCCATGAGTATCTTGAATAATCATCGATTACCATAAGACAGTACCAATCCCCAGAAATACTCTCACGATTCACAGGACCAAACAAATCCATATGGAGTCGTTCAAGAGGAGTATCAATGGAATTCAATAACTTAGAAGGATGAGACTTTTTCTTCTGCTTGCCCTTCTTGCATGCAATGCAGTGATCAGATAATTTAAAATTCTTCAACGAGACACCCTCAACTAACTCATTAGCCATTAAATAATTCATCTTTCGAACATGAATGTGACCCATTCTACGATGCCATATAACAGAGTCCTTCTCGGTTGCTTTGGAGACAAAACACGTTTCGATAGACATTGATACTTTAGAACTCATATTTAAGACATAAATATCAATGGTGATCGCATGACAACCATGTCCTCGGGAATCATGTATCCCGGTTTTAAGATAAGACACTCTTTATCAGTAAATACCATGGTGTACTTCTTATCACAAATTTGCGACACACTCATTAAATTATGATCCACCTTGTCACAGTAATTGACCTTTTCAAAAGTAATGTGACCATTTGAAACTTCACCTTCTTGTGTGATCATGCCCCAGAATTCCCAGCAAAAGCTACATAACCTCCTTGAATATTTCTTACGTTGGTCAATAGGTTGAGATTTCCAATGATATGACGAGAACATCCTCTATCCATTATCCAGTTTTCACCAGACACAGTCTTGGATGTACCCAACACACAAAGTAACAATGATTAGTTCAAAAAGGTAGCCCAGGCCTCAGTCTTGGGCACCTTTTGAGTTTCTCTTTGATCATTAATTTGAACAGACTTCAACTATTGTTCAGCAACTTGAGAATATGTTGCCGGATTCCTAGACTTACGTCGCAGATAAGCAGCTTGAACAATATTTGAATTCGTGTTCTTACATATGGGCTCAGTTGGAACGAATTTTGGTTTCAATTGACCATGAGTTTCATTCACATGAATTACCTAACGAGGATTCACATTAGAAAACATGATATGTGTATCATCCTCAAACAACATTGGTCGTTTCAAGATCTCCTTTATCACAGGAATCGGTTTAGAATGATCCTTGACAAAAGGATGGAGAGTTTGAGTTTTCTGTTGACCAAGTTTCTCACTACATGACCTTGTTGACCACACAAAAAGCAACTTCGCATGTCAACATGACCATGTTGAGATTTGGCAGAAACGTATACAACCGAAGGTTGATAACTTACATTTTCAGTGAATCGTTTAGCCATATCATCAGAAGTGACAGACTTCTTTTTCATATAAAAGTCAAGGTTAGAACAATTGGAAAAACTTTTCAATGTATCTGTTCCAGTTGATTTGACAAACAGAACCTTTTTAGCTTGTTTTAACAATTGTTTTGCTTTCATTACAGAATCTGACGACTTTGATGTCTTGGCACAAACATATTGACGTTCCAAGTCTTTCAACTTGTCAGTTACATTGTAAAAGACACTCTCAATTAGTTCTGGTTTAATGATACTAATCGGAATATCCTTTTCAGTGAACATAGTATTCATTCCTTTTAACTTGAAAACTCTAGCAGATGTAGGAGGATTAATGAAACGCATCAAGTCCTTATCAGAAACTTTTGGTTTCTCTGATTTCTTTGACTTCACAGGTTTAACTTTTACTTGTTCTGCCTTTGTTACATGAGGCTTGTGTGAACCATACACAACTTCCTCAAATTCATGAGGCTTGCAAAGAATATGATTAGAACTAGGAATGTTCTTATTCTTGTGTATAACCTCTGGTTCAAACACATCCTCAATAATTACTTTGTCAACATTCTCAACAAAGACTTTGTTGCTCTCAACATGAGGTTTTGGAGGAGCAAATTGGGTTTTAACAGTTTCTGATTTAACAGGTTTAGCATAATCTGAAATCACAGGTTCTTTCACAATTACCTCTTCTTCTCGTTTAGCAAAAGGATTAATTTTATAATTATTGTGAAAGGGTGGCGGAATTTCAACAAAACCGATACCTTTCTTTGAATCCTTTTGTTTTCCAGACACTTCAATAATTTCATTCAACAGAAAAGAAGAATTTCAAAATTTACCCAATTTGTTCTTCAACTCAAGAACCTCATTCTCAAGCTCGTTTATCTTTGATCTATGTTTCATAATTTCTTGAAACTTTTGATCATTAATAGTCATTTTCACAGATAACTCAGCCTTGAGATCATGGTTATTTGTCGACAATGCTTCAATCTTCTCTCAAGATCTCATTTGAGATTCAAGGGATTGTCGATAAGTATCCTTCAGAGAAGCAATTTCTCTCACTAGATTATCATTATGATTCTTTAAAGATTCTAACTTAGATTTGTTAGATTCACATTCAACACATGTTACTTTAACAGATGAAGTAGCAGAGATAGAATGACTAACCTCATTGATCTTTTCCATGCAAGCAAACACAGTTGGAGACTTGTCACAAGAGTCGTCAGAATCAGATCCAGAATCATTGTCAGAGGACAGCTCACTTCCACTTGCATCTTAAAAGTCTTTTGTCAGCCCAAACATAGCCAAATTAGCTTGAATTTCATTACACAACAGGCGTTGTGACCAATCATTTCCATCAGCTTACATTTCATGTGACCCAGGAGTAGATGGTTTCTTTTCAGCATCACTACCTCGTGGTGTAGAAGAATTTTGATGTTGACCACGAGGACCGGTATACTCCTTTTTCGGTTTGTCACATTCCTTAGCAAAATGCCCGAACTCTTGACAATTATAGCATTTCACTTTTAACTTGTCAAATCCCAATTTCTTATTCAAGGCAGGAAGATCTTTGCCAGTCCTTTGCATGAATCTTTTAACCTTACGAACAATCATAGCCATGTTCCACTTTAAATCCATAATTTCCAAATCATCTGGATCAATTTGATCATAATCCTCATCAGTTAGATCACTTGTGGCTATATTACTACTCACCAGGTTTTCATATGAAGACATGAAGGCTGTTAGAAAAGCAAAATTCTGTTCATCTTCCTTCATGTTAACACTAGGTGGTGAAGCAAATGGATTAATAGTAGATAAACTTCCAGAACCACCAGATGATCCAGTATTACTAGCAGTGTAAAAACATGCTCTTGGATCATTATAAACAGTTGTTTCATTTTCATTTGCATGTTGTGTGAGAAAAGCAATGATAGGAGAGATAGTTGAACTTAGAGGCATACTACCACCATAGAAAGAAGGATCTTGACTATCCTCAGAGGATTCTGACACTTAAGATCATATTCTCTTGCTTCAATCTTTTGCAAGAATTCAATGGCAGTCAAATCTTCATTCAAGAAATAGTTATTTTCTTTCAGAACCATTAAAAATGTGGAGTAAGAACTTGGTAGTACACTTTTAATAGTGTCAATCTTATCCATCTCAGAAACTTCCAATTTCATCTTGTCCATTTCAGCAATTAAGTGATTAAACCTTGTAATCATCTCTTCAACTGTTTCACCCTTCAATAAATTAAAGTTTCCAAACTGAAACTTGAGCATTACTTTCTTACTCTCAGCTGTGCTCCCCATACTTCTCATACGAAGATGTTGGAATAAGGAAGCACATGTCTTTATGCTATCAACTTGATGAAAGATATTTTCGGGTAACGCCATAGTAAGAGTAGAATAAGCTTTTATCTCGATCTCTAATTCTTTCTTCTCTTCTTGTGAATATTGAGAAATAGCTTTCGGAGTATAACCAATAGTGTCATCACCAATCATCGGTGCAATATATACCTCATCTAGGCAATACGAGCAGTCAGGGTGAACGGAACCCAAGTGAGCACGAAAACGGGGTTCCCATTTAGCAAAATCGCTAAATTTCATCAACCTTGGACATTTTGAAGTGAACCAATCTCGGTGTCCAATTATAACATTTGTTGCATCAACATGTTTTGAGAAGCTAGTGCATACATACCAGCCATTTTTGTAAAAGTTTCAAACTTTAAGGATTAAAATTTAAACTTTGTTAACGAACTGTGAATAGTTATTAGCGAATCACAATTTAACGAATTGGAAATGGTTTTGACGAATCAGATGAGTAACGAATTAGATGGTCAATGAAAAAGTCAACTAACGAATTGACTAAGCAAATCACGAAGTGCAAGCTTAGCGAATTACAAAGTTTCCTGTAACGAATCACTAAGAAATACTTAGCGAATTAGATAACGAACAAGCTACAGTTGAAAATGAATCAACTATAGCGAATCAGGTTGTTACAACCGTTTGTAACAAACTTCTGACACAGAATGACAACTCGGGTGAACAGTGTTAACGAATTGACTAAAAGATCAACGAATCAACAAATCTTCAAATTTGTTTTAAGATCTTCAAACCTTCAAATGTGATTTCCAGAAACTGGAAATCATATGAACACAAACCCAGAACCAAATTCGTAATATTACTTCGTTTCTTAACCAAATCGCTCAAATTAACAACAAAAATACTCGCAAACCAATCGCGAATCCACTTGTATCAATCCCGTAACACAATTACTCTTAACACATATCCAATTTGACCACAAACAATCCCCTATTTCTCGGCCAAACTCATATCCAACCAAAACATTCCAAACACAATCAAAACTCCAATTCCAGTCAATCACACCTATCCAATACCTTAACAACCACATATCCAATCAAATTGATCTATAATCAATCCAAATCAAGCTCGAATTAAATCAAATTCAAACCGTAATCAAACTTATAAAAAAATTAACAATTATAAACTTAATAATATCAATAAAGAGTCGAAGCGTAAACAAGAGCACTGAAAGCTCTGATACCACTTGTTTGATCTCATGTTAATCTTAACTAATCCAGATCTAAGATCTGTTAATACTATTAGCCTAAGTACGGATCTAGTTCATAGTTACGTTTAATTGAATGTTATATGATATATATCTGTATTAGGTGTAGGTATGTATGTATGATAATATTAGAGTGAAGCTTGATAGAGAGATTTGACAGAGGTTTGATACGTTAATCTCAAAAACTTCAATAAACTGTGAACAGTGTTCACATATAAATAGAAGATGGACCTAGTTCGTTAACATCCCCTAACGAACTAGAGTCCACTTCGTTACATACATTAAAACGAAATACTCTTAACGAATCACCCTCTGATTCGTTAAACATCCTTAACGAATCAGGAGGGATAATAACTTAAGTCTTAGTTCGCTAAACATCCTTAGCGAACTAGACATTACATTTAACGAACTAACTTAATACTTTAATAATTTATTACATAAATAAAACGACAATTACATTAACTTTAAATACAAAGACGCGAGACGCTAAACCGTGCACTAACAAAATGACTTGAGCGTGCATGAGAAATGATAGTTCATCAGTTCGCTGATTATCACACTTCATAAAAGTTTTTATTAAATACTATGTTTCGACGATTGAGTTTTTTTTAGGTTAAATTTGTACATAAAAGTTTTTGCACAAATTTAGGGGGAGAAAATTAAAAAATTCAAAAAGAGTGTGTGTGCGTTTAATAAAAAAAATTTCTACGTCTTTTAAACTTCGCTCTCGCTTAAAGTTATGTCGGCTGCTCAAGTTTGAAGAACATATACTTGTATATGTTTGGTCTGGTGATTGTAGATTCACAGGATAACCATTTATCTAAAGACTGAAAGCATTTGGGGCGATTGTGATGTATTTTTGTTTTGAATTCTTTCACTTAAAATTATGTCGGTAATTCCAAGTTGGAGGGACACGTATTCTCATATGTGTGTTTGGTCCTGTTAACCACTAGTGGTCATACGGGATAGCCATTTACCTGAAAACTGAAGAGTGACCGGTGACTGAGTTCTTAACATGTGTGTCTTTTATAACTTTCTGGGAAGTGATATCATTATTTAGTTAACAGCTTTTCAAAAGCTTCAAAACATTTTCAAATGAAAATTGATCCAACCTTTGGAAAATGAAAGATAAATTGTTTCTGTGTGCCTAACGGGTGAAGTTATTAAGCTTAAAAGGCTCTAGAACAGTCATTGATATTGTATGGTAGCTTTCCATGTGGGTAAAAGTTGAAGTGATATAAACTAAATTTGCTAAACTTAATGTGGAGAGTCATTTTGAAGACATGTGCATCTCTCCATATACATCTCTTCGAATGATAGGCAGAAAAGCAATTACCCAGTCATACACGAGCCCGTTAGTGTCTTGATCACCAAAATATTGTGCTATTATGTTTATTATTATAAAAAAATATGAGAAAAAAAACCAAAAAAAAAAACTTATTATGAGTATGTATATAATTTGTGTTGTTAAAAACTTGGTATTTCAAAAGCTTAAAGGGTCAAACTAGAACTACAGAGATGGGGGCACACAAGTAAGTCCTGTCATGTCTCGAATGAAAAGCTTGTCAGTTTACTGGCACTAAGTCCAACGTTCAACCTTAAAGCTTAAAAATTATTGTTTGTTTATTTATAAAAATCTTTTGATCAAGCACTAAGGGGTTGGAGTCAAATTGGGGTGATCTGGGGAAAGCCAAATTCGCTTTGAGAAGAGATAGGAGGCATATAGGTCCATGAGTGATGTCCATCTAAGCTTTATGCCGAACTGAACCTAATTCATATCACTGATGCAATGAAAATCATGCTAAGTTCGTTATACCTGCTATCAACCTGTTTCTTTATGTCATAATAACTCTGAACATGAATCTTTGTGAAAGCACCTTAAACAATATGATTCCATGTTCGGATATATTCATAAAGGCGGCAGTTTTATCAAAAACTAAAATTTGATCTCAAATTTTTGCTAAATTACAAGAAGACCGGGTGATTAAATTTGTTTTATTTGTTGTTTTAGTTTATTTTAGTTCATTTATTTTATTCTTTACTTCTTGATTACTCTTGTCGAAACAAATGCGTTAAGAAATCGTTTTGAAGTTTTCAGCTCATGAAATATGATATCGGTTATTGTGTTATAGTTGGTTTAGCTGGTATGATCTCATTTCAAGTCTTTTCAAGAAAATTAAAAAAAACAGAAAAATAAAAATTACAAAAATATGTCTGTCTTATTTTGTTTTATTAAATTGTTTTCCAAAATATTTTGGTTGATCTTTATATCAAAGTTGATTGTTCTTTCAAGACTGATTTCTTGCAACGGAAGCATATGAAGTATCTGAGACTCAAATTGGATGATGCTATCAAAAAGGGGGAGATGGTAGAGTATAGGATGCAGATGCTGAAGTTGCTGATCATGTTCAAGGGGAGATGGTAGAGTATTGGATGCAGATGCTGAAGTTGCTGATCATTAAAGTTGCTGATCATGTTCAAGTAAAGATTCTGAAAGTTTTGAAAGCATCAGTCTAGGGGGGAGATTGTTGGGCCATAATTTGGTTAGACTGACGCATATCAAAAGGGCATGACATGATCAAGACTAAAGTGACATAACAAAGACGAGTTGAAGAATTGCATTGGTGTAATACCGAAATCCCTATGTATTTCGTAGTCTGAAGTGAAATAAACAAGAACGAAGCTACAAACCAAGGGGGAGATTGTTGGGCCTAGTTTTGGATGGCTTGTACTTAGTCTAAGTATATTTGGGTTTAATATGTATGTGGGCTTGGGCTACTATGTAAGTCGAGAACTCAAGGAGTTCTCGGTGGGCTTTTGGTGCGTATGGGCTGTGTAGTTTGGTTCCCTATATATAGTTCTCTAATATATAGGGTAAAGGTTGCTAGTTCAGTTTTGGTTGAACATTTTTAGAGCCACCATTATTCTAGAGAGCAATACCAGACGATTCAGTAATACAATCGTGTGCATTTGGAGTATTACATCGTGTTCATCATATCTATATATGTTGTATCATTGTTCTTGAATCACCACTGTGTTTGGATTCCGCACTAACATCGTGTTCGGTTTGATATCATATTGTAGTGATCCAGATTCGGGACTTATATTTATTTTCATCATTTTTTATCCTAAAAACTATAGGAAAATAGATCCATCTCCGAAACCATTCCTGCTCATCGACATTAGGCATAAAATATATAAACCATATTTTTTTTTTACCTAATATACTAGATTATTTGTAAAACTTCTATATAATTTTACAAAATCTTGTCACAATTTAAATAATACTACAAACCTATGTAACCTAATAAAATCTCCTAAGATATCTTTAGATCTTCTGACTTGTTAATCCACCCATATCTTTTTACAAATCCCAGCATATCTTTAAGATATCAACGAATTCCGGGGATGATATTGAAGATCACTTTGCAAATCCCTCTAGCCATTCACAAGACTTCTTGCATCCACATCTCAAACATCCTCCTAAATCTCTCCTAATTTCTTTCTTGTTTCTAATTTCAACCATTAAAGCCACTAAAGCCAAATCCCAGATAACCTAGGAAGATTCATAAGGTGTTCTTCAATCATATTTGTGGTAGCAACCCAGAATAATCCCTATTTGTGTAAGTCTCATCCATGTTACATTCGCTATCGGTTCTCAATACATAATCACTCTAAACCCAACCATGAATCATCCGGGAACCTCCTGTCCATTTTGTATTGCTGCTACAATCAAACACTATAATATATCCATCACATCTTAAAAGGTCTTCTTAAGACTTAACCAAAGTCAATGACTTGTAAATCAACCCAAATCCTTCTATCTTCCAGAATCCTTTAAAGTTTAAAATTTATCCAGAGTATATTGAAATCCTCCCATTCCCAATAATGGACTTGGAAATCACGACGGCACGCTCTACTTGAGCAGATCTCCGGAAGTGGCATCTTTCATTCAACTTCTCAAACTCCATTTAGTTCTCTCTTGTTAGACAAGCACCCATCAGGCCATAACATTTAATCTAGCCTTTAATCCTACCTCAAGACCATCCAAAGCACCCTAAGTACTGATGAGGTTCTTGGCCAGCAACCATTCAAGAAGTTAGGGTTCAAACCCTACACACACACGCATCAAACTTGTGAGTTATAATACCTTAACGCCAGCCTTGAATCCGACCCAAGAGTCGTCTTATCCTCTATCAATTGCTGCTATGTTTGGCTAAGATGAAGACCCGGAGCACCTTAAATCGGTTACCACACCTACATACCAAACTTATAAGTTGACACAGATATTTACAGCCCCTTGGACCCTCTACCACGTCCATATCATTCTCCAAACGGGTTCCCAAGATCAAGCCATCAAACCTACAAGAGATATAGAAGTTAAACAACCTTTCCTTAATTTCATCACACTTCAGCCCGCATCAAGCTCCTAAAACGAATCACCAAAAAGGTAACCTGAGAACCTTTCTTAAAACCTTCATATTCTTATTTCGATCATTTAGTTTTTAGAAAGGTCCTGCTCTAAATTTGTTACCCTACCATTCTCACATTTTAACATAATATATTGATCTCAGAAGCATCTTGAATCCCGTGTAATTCAGTCGCGACGCCTGGTAATCTTTCCTAGCCATTCTTTGCTCGTTTATTGCTTTTAATTTCATAAGTTTTCACATTGTTTAGGAACCATTGATATCATGCACACATAACATTATAAGAACGATTATTTTCATATATTATGACCAATAAAATCTGCACAAATTGTTTCGTTCACTAAGAAGCCGCCTGCACGTGACGCGCTACGTGTAGTTAACTCATTAACTAGTAAACCCCATAAAAATTATGATATTCTAAGAAAATTATTTTTGCTAAAAGACTAACCAAAAGAATAGACCTAGGAAAAAGAATCACATTATTTTGGCATAAGAATTTAACACACAGTTAAACCAAACTAAAACACGTTATAAACCCGAAACCATAGGAAATATCAATACTTCAAGACCTGTACCTTTTCTAAACTTACATCTATTGTAAATATCATAAAAATGGGTTTATAAGTCATCCAGTATTTATATAATAGCCATTACAACGTTTACTAATTAAATAACCGTACAAATACGTAAACTAACAAAAATAGCCAAGACCATATCTAAGAAAATGAAACTTAAAATATAAAAAGTTGTATTGTTACATGTTACCAGTATTAGAAAAATGAAATTTAGAAAAAGTTATCAAAGATAGATATTTCCAAACCAATGCTCTTAAAACAGCATAATAAACGACTTACGGTTAAAATAAGTTTTAAGAACTTTCTACACAAACATATTATTCTTTTTCCAGTAAATTATTCTTTAAAAATTTATAAGTTATTTTCTAAATTTTAAAACAATAGCCCCTTCACCAATTACGTGATTACGCTTTAAATTGTTATACAATACTATAACTCGAGTCTAAAACAACCTGAGTTAAGGCATTAATATATACAACTTAAGTCACGTGCACATATATTATGATACATATTACGTTTAGTGACATGTTATATGCAATTAGGGATGTCCATCAATTGGAGACATTTATGGCGTATCATACAAGATTTCTTTAAGTATGGTTTTCTTCATGCATAGACCTAGGTGAGTTCATGCACTACCCTTTTTCTTAAATTTTTTGGATGGATACATGCTTCTATATGTTTTTGGAACTATTGGTGTATTGTTAATCAAGACAATTTGTAACACCCCGTAACCGCAGCGGAAACGTAAACGGGATGCAACAGACACCTCTGATATCAACCACATTGTTTATAAAGAAAACTGAATACATTAATATACTTCAAATTACATTATCTCGTATTTCATTACCGTCTAGGTGATGCACACATCATACAATACGATACATAATTCTATTTATTATAATGTATCCTAACATCCCGCACGCAAATCTTACACACATCAAGCACTTAGCACATAAGCAATCACTTCATCTTAATTGTACCTGAAAAGCATGTGAGAAAACGGGTCAACTACGAATAGTTGGTGAGTTTCACAATTTGAGTAAACCATAATAAATCCATATCATGATATAATATTATCGATGTAATTATGCTGAGCCCACAAGTGAAACCTCTGATAACCCAGTACTGTACCCGTTCCGGGGGCAATGTTAACCCAGAAACACTTCTAGAGACATCTGGGGACACTGTTAACCCAGTACAGTACCCATTCCGGGGGCAATGTTAACCCAGAAACACTTCTAGGGACGTCTGGGGACACTGTTAACCCAGTACAGTACCCATTCCGGGGGCAATGTTAACCTAGAAACACATCTAGGGACATCTGGGGACACTGTTAACCCAGTACTGTACCCATTCCGTACGATTCCCGTACAATCAAATATTTATAATTACACGCAAATCCATGCGTTCAGTATGTACTTAAACATTTCAATAGTAACATGCTTTCCGTCCCGGGAAAATATTTAAAAACAATTCAGAAAAAAGGGGCTCGTGAAACTCACCTTAGCACATGCAAGCAGGTAACAACAGTCATTATCAGATAATATGTCCAATCTGTAATATGATCCTTACGATCGTTACTATACAATCACTATTAATATAACTTTAACCGTGTTAACCGGTACATCTGGGGACACTGTTAACCCAGTACTGTACCCATTCCGGGGGCAATGTTAACCCAGAAACACTTCTCTGGACTCATCTTGTGATATCGTTTAGAGTTCAGTAGCCAAATTTCTATTAGTCGTTTTTCCCGTTTTGCGTGCCTAGCACGGTTATCCGTTTTTACGTTTCAAAAATGGGTTTGGTCACACACGACCCGAAAATAGTGGTTGACTGATAATTTAATTAAAGTTGTGAAACTAGAGCTCGGTTTAGACGCCCCGATTGGCCGTGGGCCCCGTTTCCGTCTTTAGTGCACCGGAAACTGTTAAATCGTTTAAAATTACTCAAATCATCCGAATTATTTTCGGATGATTTATTTTTACTTGTTTAACTCAGTTATATGAAAATAGTTCATTTTTCAGGGTTTTTATACACCAGTCAGCTCGTCCACCCGAACTTTGCTGGTTTACGCGTTTTATATTATAAAAGTTCACTTTTATTCCAAATAAATATCCGTTCATCCTCGGATCTTGAGATTTTGCACAAATCACTTTTTGACAGTGGGGAATTTAATAAAAATATTTCCAGAATTAATTTTTATATTTAAAATTTATTTATCTATTTTTAAACACCATTTAAACACTAAATATGTCGTAAATACCAAACGACCTTAGAAAAATCCCAAATTTTTTCTGGATGACCCCTCCCATCCACATAGTCCCCTGTAATTTTTCCAGAACCAAATCACTTTGTACATGCCATTTTCACTAAAACCGAGCTAGAAAACCCTAGAACTCTTTTAACCGAAAAGCCTACTTAGACTTCTCCAACTCACCTAAAGTTTTGTGTGTGACTTATACATGTTATAAAAAGATTATCTGGAATTTTCCAGAATTTTTCATGATATTTAACTATTTTTCACCATTTTTAGCCAAAACCGAGCATTAAATTCACCAAATATTCATCCTTTGTCCAAAAATTACCAAAAATTCACAGAACTCATATTTTCATGTATTTAACACCTTTGTAAAATTTCATAACCTAACTCTAAACCATCCATAATCTGTCCAAAAATCCATAATCGAACATAAACCGAAAATACCTTTTGTTTTCCGCCACTACAAGCTACACACTCGTCTTTCCGCCTTATCTACCACTAAATACAGAACCTACACCAACATACCACAATACCAAGCAAGTTACACTCACGATCAAGCCTCTTACATTATAGTTTCGGTTATTGTTCCAAAACTAATGTTTAAACTGTAAAAATTCGTTTTTGGTTCGTTTAACTCCTTTCTTGGACCAAGATCCCTTGTATAACCCGTATACATCAGTTGATCATGCAAGAATCGGTTTCATCTCGGGTTTCCACCCTTTTTCACTTGAAACCTCATTTTCTTGTGAATAAACTCGAGAAAGGAAGATGAACACGTAATTAACTCGGTTTTTACTTCGGTTTTCTTGCTCCAAATATCGGTTTTGAGTTCATGAAAGTGGAGAGGAGAGTAGGATTTTTACCTCGGTTTTCTTGCTCCAAATATCGGTTTTGAGTTCATGAAAGTGGAGAGGAGAGTAGGATGTTGAATGTATGATGAGAAAAAAAAATAATAAGGGTAATGGAACCCTTGAGTTCAGATCAGAAATATGAGGGGGGTGGGGTGGGACCCACCTCTCCATTCTTAGCCACATGTTTGGATTGTCGAAATCCGGATAATGTTTTGGATAATCTGGTTCAGTTCGTTTTTCGGTTAAATGTCTAATTCGGCTTAAAACGAGGCTAAAACGTTCGTTTTCGGCTTAAAAATGAAATTTATATAAAACCACTTTAAAAACTTTAAAAACTTAAACCATGACTTTCATTAACTTAAAACATCATATTATTAATAATTGCGCATCTTTTTCGGCTTGATCGATCGTCTCTTGCTCGGTTTGGTATTAAAGGTTTCGTTTAATGTACCGACGTACCATTAAATCGAAATTCTTTTTCTGTGCCGTACTTTACTTATCCTGAAGCATTAATGCTTCGTAAAATCACTAAATATTATAGATACCGTCTATAATTGAACCCTCGATTCGTTCGGGTTTCAATAACTATCGATCGAATAATCGCATATTTAATACGATGAATTATATATTCACGTACAATCAATACAGTGAACCATGTATTCTCGTATAATTACTATGGTAATTCATGTACCCGACATTAAATATAACGTAACTATGGTCTACCGGTTAGGGTATACCTGGTTTAGTCGGAATCGTTACATTCTCCCCCCGTTAAGAAATTTCGTCCTCGAAATTTTACACGCCCCCTATCCCCTTCCGAGAGAAAGGTGGGGGTTTTTCCTTCAAAATTCACCCTCGCGTTACCAGGTATAATCTGGTCCTCGCGGTGAATTCCACTTAATCTTAATCAATAAAGCTTGGTGTGTCCAAACTGTTTAATTTTCCCGTCTACTATCTCTATGGAATTATTTATGATATCAAGCATGTTTTCTATGAGTACCTCCATTACTAGTACTTTCGTTGCCTCATCGCTTAGGTACTTTTCAATCCGTATACATGGCAAAACATCATGTATAGTACTTAGCCCCTGAAGTACTTTAATCGATAAACTAAATGACCAATCATGGAGCTAGTCTCATGAGGTCCAATATATTAAGGAGCTATTTTCGATTTTGCCAAACCTCATATCACCTCTCGAATGTGATGCCTTAAAAATGCCTTGTCACCTCTTTCCAGTGACAATGGTTTCCTTTGAATGTTGGCATAAATCCTTTGCCAATCTCGCGCTGTTTTCAACTTATCTTAAATATTATAAATCCGATTGGTTGTTTCTCGAATCAATTCAAATCTTATGGCTTGATTGACGCCCATTTTCAATTTATCAAATTGGTGATAATTACATCACCCATAGAAAGCTTCAAGCTCTCGATGCTTCCTTCCCCGCCTTCCAATAATGGAAGTAGGATGACTATTTCGATCTGAGATAATTGAAAATGTTACTCTACGACGTGATACCATTTCACCATCATACGTAACCATATCTTTCTCCAAACTCGGCCATTAATAAAATCCTTTTAGATATTCGTAACATCAATAGTCTAATCCGATCCCGGATGTATGGAATATTTCGATCTATGCGCTTCGTCCATGATTAATTCACGAAGGTCATGGAGGGTCGGGATCCAAACCCGATTTTTCCTACTCAAGGCATCGGCTACGACGTTAGCCTTGCCAGGGTGATAACAGATGTCACAGTCATAATCGTTTAACAACTCGACCCATCTTCGTTGCCTCATATTCAGTTCTTTCTGATCGAATATGTGCTGCAAACTTTTATGATCGGTGAAGATGGTGCACTTCGTACCGTAGAGATAATGTCTCCAGATTTTATGTGCGAAGATAACCGCTCCCAGTTCTAAGTCATGAGTAGTGTAATTTTTCTCGTGTACTTTTAACTGCCGGGAAGCATAGGCTATAACCTTATTATTCCGCAACAACACGCATCCTAACCCTCTACGCGATGCGTCACAATACGCGACAAGACCACCGTCTCCATAGGGGAGACTTAAGATCGGCGCTTGGCGCAATTTTTGCTTTAACGTTTGATACGCCGTTTCCTGCTCTTCTTCCCATTCATACTTTCGATTCTTTTGAGTCAGGAGAGTTAAAGGTTGGGCGATGCTGGAAAGTTCTCTATAAATCGACGATAATATCCAGCTAAGCCTAAGAATTGGCGGATTTCCTTTGGCGATTTAGGCGCTTGCCAATTCTTAATTACTTCAACCTTACTCGGATCAACGTGTATTCCTTGGTGGTTTACAACGTGACCGAGGAATTGCACTTCTTGTAACCAGAAGTTACACTTGGAGAATTTTGCATACAACTTCTCCTGATTCAGAAGCTCTAAAATTATTCTTAAGTGCTGCTCGTGCTCTTCTTTACTTTTCGAGTAGATCAAAATATTGTCAATAAACACGATGACGAATTTGTCAAGGTAGGGTTTACAGACTCGATTCATGAGTTCCATGAACACTGCCGGCGCATTTGTTAGTCCGAAAGGCATAACTAAGAACTCGTAATGGCCGTAACGAGTCCGAAACGCTGTTGTTGCAACGTCCTCCTCTTGGATTTTTCATTTGGTGATAACTATATCTAAGATCAATTTTTCTAAAAATAAATCGCCCCTTGCAGTTGGTTAAACAGATCATTTACTTCGAAGAAGTGAATACCTATTATTGATCGTCACTTTATTCAATTTTCCCTAATCAATACATATCCTAACACTTCCGTCCTTCATTTCCCCAAATAACACTGGTGCACCCCATGGTGACTAACTAGGTCGTATAAAACCTTATCCAGTAATTCTTGCAACTGATTGGATAACTCTTGCATCTCGGACGGTGCAAGTCGGTAGGGTGCCTTAGCAACAGGGCCAGCTTGAGGTATTAAATCGATTCTGAATTCGACCTGTCGGGTTGGCGGTAATCCAGGAAGTTCTTCTGGGAAAACTTGTGGATTTTTACGTATCACCGGAACATCTTCTGTATGTTTTCTTTTAAATCTGTGGCAATCACGTTTGTTAAATACACCACGTCTTCTTGGCGTAAATATTATAACGTCTCAAGATGAGATTAGAGTGGTAACATAATACCGTACACTTTTCTCTGTATCTAATCGCTTCATCGACCGAAAGAGAGCTTCTAATCATCTTTTTTTTTTCATAATTGATTTCAGCTTCATGTTGAGTTAGCCAATCCATGTTAACTATTACGTCAAAACTTCTTAACTTTACTGGTCGTAGGTCAATAAGGAAAGGTTAATCGTTCAGAATAATAGGACAATTCAGAACAATTTAGTTAACCATTAGGGATTTACCGCTAGCGATTCTACAGTATAGGGTTCTATAGTTTCACTAATCGGTATCTTTCCAAATGATAGGAGGTCAATAGGAACTAACTTCTATCGACGACCGTAAAAATATCACTGAAGCCTATTGATTTAAAACTACCACGTACTTAATACCACCTTTGGATCACGACGTGCTTTATTCGAATTACTCACAAAAGCACAGCTCCTTGCTTGATCAGAGGTTGATGCTTGTCATGAGGTTCGTCTTCCAATGACACCTTGGTTCAACTTTGGGCAATTTCTCTTGAAACGTTCTGTACTGCCACATTCATAGCAAGTACAACCGTTTGGCATAATTTGATTTCTTTGGATGGATTGTTATTGAAGTTGTTGGGTTCGGAGTGGTTGTACACGAATGGGTTGGGGTTGCCGGTTAACATGGCTTCAAATGGGTTCTACAATTGGGGCATTACGTCCATCTTTACCACACCTGTGGCCTACTATTACTCGACATTCTTCTTCCTGCCGATAACCATATTTTCCACATTTAGGGAAGGACCCTTCATGCGGTTCATGTTTTCACACCAGAACTAGTCTTAGTATAATTCTGGGTTGTAGGACATACCTACTCATTCAAAATCCTATCTTGCACTATACCTTTATCATTTCTCTTCTTTAACACTCGACGTCTCCCCTAACGTCCTTCCAGTCCGCTTCCCATAGAGTCAAATATATCAATGCTGGCTTGTGACACAACCCTTCCAAAGGTTGTATATTTTACAGGATTGACTATACTCCTTATCGATGGAGTTAGTCCCCAACATAGCGCTCACTTCGCTTAATTTTCAGGAGTAATTAGCCATGTTACCAGACATGACAATTCCTTCAAACGATTAGCGTGTTCTAAGTGATCAGCACACAACATTTCTGTCTTCCATAGCTCAGTTTCCAATCTCTGAACTTAATTACTTGAATAAAAGTGCTCTAGCACAAGAATTTTAAATTCTGACCATATCATCTGAGTAAAAATTTTCTAACTATAATTTTGTGCCATCGTGTTCCATCACGATACAACATAATCTACCAACATATCTGTAGCATATTTTACTACACAAAGTTCTGGATTCTTACCAATATCCTTAACCATTTCGATCTTTTCTATCCACTCGCTAATCTATTCCTCCATTTACCATCAGTAAACTATTAATAATTTCCTTAACACAACCAACAAACATATCCTTCATACCGGATCTAATTCATTACGACTACTATTCATGTTTAGTTTATAACTAATACTTGCAGTCATAATAGTATTCGGTGGGACATTATCACTCTTAGTAATACCACTAAGAATTGAAATATTCATATTCATGTGATTGCTCGATCCATAATTCTGCGATCACATTTGCATCAACACTAGCAGTGATCTGTGATACGACATTCGGTATCATCATCTGCTATCTTTGAGCAATCAACTGAATCATATCAATCTCCATCATTGGAGTTACTCTTTTTATGTCATTCTGCCGTACCCATCCCGTACGCAGTAATCCATACTAATCTCACCGTATAACTCGTTACCAGCTCAATCATAACAGCAGGTACACATACACACCAAATATTATCATACATATTACACATACCAGTATCTAGTATATATGTCCCCACAAATATAATAACATATAGACTTTACCTGACGTCGGTTAACGTTTAAATATGTTTCATAACCCTTGTCACCAACTGACATATAGATCTTTCTCAACAAAGATTAATGTTTAATATGCTTGATTTCAATATCCTTCTGCATGTCAGTATAACCGAAACATGCTCACCGTGAGCACCAAACGATTACGTACCACGGAGTTATAATATCCGTGTCCATTTGTATACCCGGCATACACGGTATACCACCTACGAACGAACAACCAACTATGTCATAATGATTCCAACACCTCTTTGTGTATGGGTAATCATTCTATTCGAGTATTCATGGGTATAGGCATCTAACGGTTGTAAGGATAACATAGGGAGTTGCAAGGTTCAAGGTAATCGCGCAACCCATGTTGCCTTCAAATATTATCAATTACTATTGTGGGAAACTCTATCACTTGCTCAGTCAATGTCCTCAGGCGTTCTAGGTTTACTAAAATCGGTAATTCTCGATCTGGAGGTGATATGTCTCATATGTTTGAGAGTGAGAGATACACATATATATTTATATATATTATTTTTATCTGCTCATTTATTATCAAATTTATTATTATTATTATTTTATTTATTATTTTTATTTATTTATTTATTTATTTAATTTTTTTACCTTAATGGAATAGGAATGGGTTCAGGTACAGATTCGTCCATACGTGAGGGTCGGCGGTTCGGGTGAACATATGGGGTTATTAGGATATACGGTACCGGTGTTGGTAGGGTAAGGGATTTATCAATTTTGGTTGGGAGTGACGGTTACTAGATATTTCTGGTTAATGTCAAACGGGAGATCTAACTTGGTAATATCATAACTCTGGCCCGATAAGCCAGACTTATCATCAACCGATGCTCTAGAAATTTCAGCATCCTCGGTACTTTTATTAATTTATTCCCCGGTTCCTTATCCGGGTCTTATTTCTCAATACATGTATCCAGAAGATATGTACATATATATATATATACACATTAGCACGCATAAATAATATTATATACTTTACTCATATGTTGCCATTTTTACCTATTAATGTACCCCGTGACTTCCCCTGAATTCCCTCGTGGGGATAAGTCTGTTATTATGTTCCGGACCATAATAACTCACTTGTCCATCCAAGTTCATCCAGATCTCGTCACTATAAATTATTAGTTGATATTCAGATCCTAAAATACTTGAGCTACTGGTTATATTTTAGGTATCTTTTAAAGACATCCTAATTCTTTATAACCAATGGCTCTGATACCAAGTTCTGTAACACCCCGTAACCGCAGCGGAAACGTAAACGGGATGCAACAGACACCTCTGATATCAACCACATTGTTTATAAAGAAAACTGAATACATTAATATACTTTAAATTACATTATCTCGTATTACATTACCGTCTAGGTGATGCACACATCATACAATACGATACATAATTCTATTTATTATAATGTATCCTAACATCCCGCACGCAAATCTTACACACATCAAGCACTTAGCACATAAGCAATCACTTCATCTTAATTGTACCTGAAAAGCATGTGAGAAAACGGGTCAACTACGAATAGTTGGTGAGTTTCACAATTTGAGTAAACCATGATAAATCCATATCATAATATAATATTATCGATGTAATTATGCTGAGCCCACAAGTGAAACCTCTGTTAACCCAGTACTGTACCCGTTCCGGGGGCAATGTTAACCCATAAACACTTCTAGGGACATCTGGGGACACTGTTAACCCAGTACAGTACCCATTCCGGGGGCAATGTTAACCCAGAAACACTTCTAGGGACGTCTGGGGACACTGTTAACCCAGTACAGTACCCATTCCGATGGCAATGTTAACTCAGAAACACTTCTAGGGACATCTGGGGACATTGTTAACCCAGTACTGTACCCATTCCGTACGATTCCCGTACAATCAAATATTTATAATTACACGCAAATCCATGCGTTCAGTATGTACTTAAACATTTCAATAGTAACATGCTTTCCGCCCCGGGAAAATATTTAAAAACAATTCAGAAAAAAAGGGGCTCGTGAAACTCACCTTAGCACATGCAAGCAGGTAACAACAGTCATTATCAGATAATATGTCCAATCTGTAATATGATCCTTACGATCGTTACTATACAATCACCATTAATATAACTTTAACCGTGTTAACCGGTACATCTGGGGACACTGTTAACCCAGTACTGTACCCATTCCGGGGGCAATGTTAACCCAGAAACACTTCTCTGGACTCATATTGTGATATCGTTTAGAGTTCAGTAGCCAAATTTCTATTAGTCGTTTTTCCCGTTTTGCGTGCCTAGCACGGTTATCCGTTTTTACGTTTCAAAAATGGGTTTGGTCACACACGACCCGAAAGTAGTGGTTGACTGATAATTTAATTAAAGTTGTGAAATTAGAGCTCGGTTTAGACGCCCCGATTGGCCGCGGGACCCGTTTCCGTCTTTAGTGCACCGGAAACTGTTAAATCGTATAAAATTACCCAAATCATCCGAATTATTTTCGGATGATTTATTTTTACTTGTTTAACTCAGTTATATGAAAATAGTTCATTTTTCAGGGTTTTTATACACCAGTCAGCTCGTCCACCCGAACTTTGCTGGTTTACGCGTTTTATATTATAAAAGTTCACTTTTATTCCAAATAAATATCCGTTCATCCTCGGATCTTGAGATTTTGCACAAATCACTTTTTGACAGTGGGGAATTTTATAAAAATATTTCCAGAATTAATTTTTATATTTAAAATTTATTTATCTATTTTTAAACACCATTTAAACACTAAATATGTCGTAAATACCAAACGACCTTAGAAAAATCCCAAATTTTTCCTGGATAACCCCTGCCATTCACATAGTCCCCTGTAATTTTTCCAGAACCAAAATCTCTTTTTACATGCCATTTTCACTAAAACCGAGCTAGAAAACCCTAGAACTCGTTTAACCGAAAAGCCTACTTAGACTTCTCCAATTGACCTAAAATTTTGTGTGTGCCTTATACATGTTATAAAAAGCTTATATGGAATTGTCCAGACTTTTCATGATATTTAACTATTTTTCACCTTTTTTAGCCAAAACCGAGCATTAAATTCACCAAATATTCATCCTTTGTCCAAAAATTCACAGATCTCATATTTTCATGTATTTAACACCTCTGTAAAATTTCATAACCTAACTCTAAACCATCCACAATCTGTCCAAAAATCCATAATCGAACATAAACCGAATATACCTTTTGTTTTCCGCCACTACAAGCTACACACTCGTCTTTCCGCCTTATCTACCGCTAAATACAGAACCTACACCAACATACCACAATACCAAGCAAGTTACACTCACGATTAAGCCTCTTACACTATAGTTTCGGTTATTGTTCCAAAACTAAAGTTTAAACCGTAAAAATTCGTTTTTGGTTCGTTTAACTCATTTCTTGGACCAAGATCCCTTGTATAACCCGTATACATCACTTGATCATGCAAGAATCGGTTTCATCTCGGGTTTCCACCCTTTTTCACTTGAAACCTCATTTTCTTGTGAATAAACTCGAGAAAGGAAGATGAATACGTAATTAACTCGGTTTTTACCTCTGTTTTCTTGCTCCAAATATCGGTTTTGAGTTCATGAAAGTGGAGAGGAGAGTAGGATGTTGAATGTGTGATGAGAAAAAAAAAATAATAAGGGTAATGGAACCCTTGAGTTCCGATCGGAAATATGAGGGGGGTGGGGTGGGACCCACCTCTCCATTCTTAGCCACATGTTTGGATTCTCGAAATCCGGATAATGTTTTGGATAATCTGGTTCAGTTCGTTTCGGTTAAATGTCTAATTCGGCTTAAAACGAGGCTAAAACGGTCGTTTTCGGCTTAAAAATGAAATTTATATAAAACCACTTTAAAAACTTTAAAAACTTAAACCATGACTTTCATTAACTTAAAACATCATATTATTAATAATTGCGCATCTTTTTCGGCTTGATCGATCGTCTCTTGCTCGGTTTGGTATTAAAGGTTTCGTTTAATGTACCGACGTACCATTAAATCGAAATTCTTTTTCTGTGCCGTACTTTACTTATCCTGAAGCATTAATGCTTCGTAAAATCACTAAATATTATAGATACCGTCTATAATTGAACCCTCGATTCGTTCGGGTTTTAATAACTATCGATCGATTAATCGCATATTTAATACGATGAATTATATATTCACGTACAATCAATACAGTGAACCATGTATTCTCGTATAATTACTATGGTAATTCATGTACCCGACATTAAATATAACGTAACTATGGTCTACCGGTTAGGGTATACCTGGTGTAGTCGGAATCGTTACACAATTTTAGCTGCCATAAACAATCCCCGACTTTGTAGCACAATCACTAACTCCGAAAGGAGCCACGGGATATATGGGTAGTACTATCTGGGAGACCCTCGGAAATAGTGAGCCTACATCATGGGACGACCACTCTCTAAATGATAAAATGTATATCTTGTGACATATATCCGCGCCATTTTTAACTTTTGTTGGGCAGACATAAGTGTAATTTGACCCATAACAATAACAGGTATGGGTAAGGGGTATTTATTTTAGATGTTCACGGGTCGTGGACATAGGTTTGATTGTGAACTTGCTTAATGTGCACCATACTATTTAGATAATTTATATATGTATGTTTTTATAAATTAAACTCATGAACTCACCAACTTTTTGTTGACCAAACTATTTTAAGCATGTGTTCAGGTACTTTTTATTCAGATATGGAGATTTAGAGTCTTAGACAAGAGTTCGCTTGGAGATAGAAGATCCTTTTAGAAGATTTATGTCAAGCCGTATAGGTTAACCCGAAGAAGCCATACATTTTTACTTAATTAGATGGTAGTTGAATTTCTAGCTTTGTAGTTGTATTAGACATTTGATTGTAACTTCACCTTGTGTCTTAATATAAATTTGTTACCTTATTTCCGTTGTGTTTTGGTTGGTATTCAGCCGTCACGTCTAGCCCCCTAGTCGGGGTGTGACATGAAGAGATTGAGATGGAGGCTCCGGGTAAGTCACAAGTTAAAAACCAATTATTGAGCCACAAGTTGAGAAATAGTCGGTTAAATTCCGGCCACCACCCAAAATTAATATTGCCCATGTTCCTTATCCCGCTCGTCTCAAGAATCAAAAGTACACGAGGGAATACAGGCATTTTCTGGATATGTTCCAACAGTTAAAGATTAATCTTCTATTTGTTGAAGCCCTCCAACACATGCCAAAGTATGCGAAATTTTGAAAGACTTGCTCAAGTGAAAAGATCGGTTAGGAGAGGTTTCATCTATTCCACTTAGCGGGGATTGTTCGGCAGTAGTGTTGAACCGGGTCCCGGAAAATTTATCGAATCCCGGTGTGTTTACAATCCCATGTACGTTCGGAAGTGATATGATGAGTCAAGCGTTGGCCGATTTGGGTGCGAATATTAATCTTATACCATATTCGTTGTTTGAGAAGTTGGAGTTGGGTGAGCTTACACCGACTCGTATGTCGTTGTTATTGGCGGATCGTTCGGTTAAGTATCCGCGAGGTATTATTGAGAACTTGCTAGTTAAAGTTGATAATTTGTATTTCCGGTTGATTTTGTAGTACTTGACATGGAGGCCGAAGAGAAAGTTCCCATTATTCTTGGTCAGCCGTTTTTGAGAACGGCTAAGGCTCTTATTGATGTGTATGATGGGAGGATCACACTTCGGGTTGGTGATGAGAATGTTACTTATGATATTGCAAAGTCGATGAAGCACCCGGGTGATAGTGATGATTTTAGTGGTGCATGCCATTCGGTTTATTTTCTTAATTCTTTTACTCCGGGTTTGGATAAGTGTCTTGATTATATTTGTGGAATCGATTTGGTTGGGATGGATGTGGATGAAGAGTTGACGAAAGTTATGGAGGATAGCGAGGAAGAAGTGGTGAATGACGTTTCTTTCTTGGCGTAGATTATAGAGGTTAGTGAGATTATTTACGAAAAAGAGGTGGAAAAACCCGTTCCGTTGGAATTAAAGGTTCTTCCGTCACATTTAGAGTATGTGTATCTTGAAGAGGGCTCAGATTTTCCCGTAATTGTTTCTTCTAAGTTGAGTGAGGAAGAGAAGGCAAAGTTAATAGAGGTTCTGAAGATGAATAAAGGGGCGATTGCATGGAGACTTTCGGATATTCAAGGTATTAGCCCGTAATCATTCAAGGTATTGTACCCACTGGATTTTGATGGAAGATGAGTATAAACCGGTGGTTTAACCCCAAAGGCTTTTAAATCCAAATATGCAAGAGGTTGTCAAGAAAGAGGTGCTTAAGTTTTTCGATGCCAGGGTAATTTATCCAATTTCGGATTCTCCATGGGTAAGTCCGACTCAAGTTGTTCTAAAGAAAGGGGGGATGACCGTTTTCATGAATGAGAAGAATGAACTTACCCCTTAGCGTATGGTTACCGGTTGACGGGTTTGTATTGACTACCGTAGGTTGAATGATGCTACTCGAAAGGACCACTTCCCGTTGCCGTTCATTGATCAAATGTTGGAGCGTCTCGCAGGTCAGCAATTTTATTGTTTTCTTGATGGTTTTCAGGTTACCTTCAGATTCCAATCGCACCGGAAGACCAAGAGAAGACGACTTTTATGTGTCCGTATGGTGCATATGCGTATCGTCGCATGCCATTTGGGTTGTGTAATGCTCCGGCTACCTTTCAGAGTTGTGTGGTGGCAATTTTTCAAGATATGACAGAGACGTCCATGGAGGTTTTTATGAATGATTTTTTGGTGTACGATAATTCTTTCGATCATTGTTTGGGTAATCTTGAGAGGATGTTCAAGAGGTGCATCTAGACAAAGTTAATGTTGAATTGGGAAAAGTGTCACTTTATGGTGACGGAAGGGATAGTCTTGAGTCATAAAATTTCAAGAGATGGTATAGAGGTGGATCGGGCGAAGATTGACATGATTAGTAGGCTTCCTCCATCGACAAATGTTAAAGCTATAAGAAGCTTTCTTGGTCATGCGGGTTTCTACCGGCGGTTTATCAAAGACTTTTCAAAAATTACCCGCCCGATGACCCGATTATTAGAGAAAGAAGTCCCTTATGTGTTCGATGAGGAATGTTTGAAGGTATTCAAGTTTCTGAAAGATCAACTCGTAAGTGCTCCTATTCTCATGCCACCGGATTGGAATTTACCTTTTGAGCTCATGTGTGATGCGAGCGATTATGCGGTTGAAGCGGTTTTGGGGAAAAGGCGTGAGAAACATTTTCACCCTATTTATTATGCAAGCAAGACTTTGAATCATGCCCAAGAAAACTACACCACCACTGAAAAGGAACTTTTAGCCGTTGTGTTTGCATTTGACAAGTTCCGGTCTTATCTCATACTTTCTAAAACCACCGTTTTTACCGATCATGCAGCTTTGCGTTTTCCCTTTCACAAGAAAGACGCGAAGCCCCGTCTCATACGGTGGATTCTTTTACTTTCCGAGTTTAATATAGAGATTAAAGACAAGAAGGGGGCGGAGAATGTTGCGACGGATCATCTTTCTCGTTTAGAAGATCCAAAGAGAGAAGAGATTCGTGAGGAGGAGATTGGTGATAGATTCCCGCACGACTCGATTGATTTTATTACGTCCGAAAAGCAAGGTTTGCCATGGTTCACCAATTTTGCAAATTATTTATCTACGGGCCTTGTGTTGAAAGGGATGACTACTCAACAAAAGAAGAAGTTTTTCCGGGATGTTACTCGGTATGTTTGGGATGATCCGTTTCTTTTCAAGGTTGGTGGTGGCCGAATTCTTAGAAGATGTGTGTCGAAAGAAGAAGGGTTGAATATTCTAAAGCATGTTCATGGAGGTTTAAAGGGATGTCATCATGGTGCGCATGCCACGGCTCAGAAGGTATTTGATAGTGGTTTCTATTGGCCGTCGGTTGTAAAAGATGCGGTTGAATTTGTTAAGACGTGTGATGCTGGTCAACTCACCGGAAATATTTCATCAAAAAACGAGATGCGTCAAAACCCCATACAAACTCTTGAATTTTTTGATGTTTGGGGCATCGATTTTAGTGGCGAGAGATTATGTTTCCAAGTGGGTTGAAGCCCAAGCATTGGCCACAAATGATGTTAGAGTTGTTGTGAAGTTTTTAAAGAAGTTGTTCACTCGGTTCGGGACTCCACGGGCGATTATTAGTGATCGGGGTACTCATTTTTGTAATGGCGTCATAGAGAAGGCATTAGCTCGTTATGGAGTCACTCGTCACACCTCTACCGCTTACCATCCTCAAACGAATGGTCAAGTAAAAAATGCTAATAGAGGGGTGAAGAGAATTCTAGAGAAGACGGTGGGGACAAGTCTGAAAGATTGGTCGGAGAAATTGGATGACGCGCTATGGGCATTCATAACTGCGTATAAGACACCGTTGGGTACTACACCGTTTATGTTAATTTACAGTAAAGCGTGTCATCTTCCCGTTGAGTTAGAGCATCGGACATTTTTTGGCTTTGAAAACGGTTAATGTTGATCTTACTGAGGCCGCAAGGAAGAGGTATTTTCAAATTCATGAGTTAGAGGAACTTCGTGATGCGGCGTATTCTCGATCGTTGGATATCAAGGAAAAGACGAAAGTGTTGCACGATCGACTTTTAAAGGGAGGTGAAGACTTGAAAAAATGTGATAAAGTATTGTTATTTAATTCTCGTTTGAAGTTATTTGCAGGTAAGTTGAGATCCAAGTGGACGGGACCATATTTGGTGAAGGAAGTGTTTCCGTATGGAGCGGTGGAGTTAGAGAATCCGGAAAATGGAACTTCGTTGAAAGTAAACGGCCATCGTCTCAAGCATTATCTTGGAGGGCCGGAGGATTCAACCGAGGTGGAGGAAACTCCCCTCGATCCATCGAATTAAAACATCAACGGGGTTCTTGAGTGAAAACTTAAGTGTATAGTTTGTATAATTTCTTTAGTTTATTTTCGTTTCGTTGGGTCACTGACTTTAGTTTTTGTAGTTTGGTTGCGTCGTCGAGTCAATTCAAGGAATCATCACCATCATAACGAGAGGATTTACGAGGATCAAAAGGATGCCAGGTAAGTTTTGCATGTAAAAGTAACATAAAATGGGCATAACAAAGAGTTAGTAATTTTCTAAAAAATTTTCTAAGGCAAAATAGCTCTAAAAAACGTCGTAACTTTCTGCCAAAAGTGCCTGTCGCACGCAATACTGGCTTCTCAATTACTCTCCGCGTGACGCGGAGCAAAACCAATTGACACCCAAGGCACGCCGCGCTACGCGGCTGCCTAGAGCCAAACCGGTCGCGCGACGCGGTTGGCCCAAAACATATATACCGATTTTTTTCAGCCATTTTATACCAAAACATCAAGTTTTTCAACACTTTTTCAAAATCCCTCTTTTTCCCCAAACCCTAATCACGATTTTCAGCCATCCCCTTCACTAAACCCTTCATTTTTCACCATTAATCTATAAATTAAAGCTCAAAATCACCTTCCTATCACCCTAATATCATAACCCACCATCAATTTTAACCAAAACTTCACTAATCTCATCACTTGCACAGACTTTAGTTCTTGATTTTTTTGCAAGTTCATCCGGGTTTTAAACTACTACAAGGTATGATTTCTTGTAATTATTGTAATTTTTGTGTATTCTAGTCTTAGTTTTAGCTTTAGTTTTACTAACTTTGTTGTCGGGTTTTGCTCAAGTAAGTAGTATAATGTAATTTTTGGGTGCGGTTTGGTATGGTTTGGTGTTTATTTGACATGTTGGGTGCGGTTGGTTAGGTTGGAATATGTTGAAAATTTTTTTTTGGCGGTTGCGGTTGGTTCGGTTTGGGTTTATACCGAGTGTATCTAGCGTTTGGGTTTAGTTTGGGATGTTGGATATTGATGTTAAAGTAGTTAAAAACGAGGCTGAAAATAACTTTTATGCAATATATATGTTACCAAAGTGTGGTTTTCCGCTCGTTTTCGACTCAATTTTTCGGGTTGTTGGCACTTGGGTCTAATTGGGACAATTAAAGTGCTGGGAGGAGGTGATGTTTCTTGAGTCGGTATGAAAAGTTATTTGAGTTTTTACAAACTAGTAAAGTCTTAAAAATGTGGTTTTTCGTTAGTTTTTTAGTAAAAATATAAACCGCTCGCACATACTCAATTTTCATTTAAATGAATCGGTTTGAATTATTTTGTAACCTGGATTTCCTAATTTAATTTATTTTCAGTTTTTAATATTAAAAAAAATTAAAAAAATCCAAAAATTTAAAAATTGTTTTATTCTTGTTAGTTTATTTACTTACTCCCATGTTTGTTTGCTTGTTTAATTATGGTTAGGATGTCGAAAGAGGCGGGAAAACGCAAAAGGGGCCCCGCACCGCGACCGCAAGGCGAGCTGGACCCGGTTATTTTCATAGAGCCGAGTATCGCGTGATTGAATACCAAATCGGACGACTGTGGCAAATAGAAGAGCTATAAACCTTATGGATATAGTCCATTGCTTAAGTTCGAGGAGAATTCGCAAGAATATGGTCGAGTTTGTAAGTTAATTAATTCGGATCTTCTCACTTTTAAGACTATTGATTGGGATTTATTGAATACGATAGGTCAAAGAAGGCGAGTGGAGGAGTTATTGGGCCCGAAATTTATGGCCATGCTATGTTTAAACGAACCACAATATCACGAGCTGACATTAGAATATTTTAGCACGTTTCAATATAAAGATGGTAATTTTGCTCAGTCAGATGCGGTGTCGTTTGCTTTGGGAAGAAAGTTACATGATATGACTATCGCGGAGTTTGCGGTAGTGAGCGGGTTTTATACGGAGGATGAGGTGAAGGGGCTGGATTTTCTGACGAGTATTCGGGGTGCGTTCACAAGTAACCAGGAGGTGAGTTTTGGTCAGGACGAGTTGGCTGCGTTTTGGAACAATATTGCGATTTGTCCGTTTTCGGGATAGATGGTGAGCTCGGATATTCGGGATCTGGTGCTTCGTTTTATTCACCGGGTTTTGGTGAATACGTTTTTTGGTCGCGATTCGCGCGATAATAAGGATAACTGGATGGATATTTTTTGTTTATTGGCGATGGTTGAGAAGGTCCCGATTAATTATGCGAGTCTTTTGGCATGTTTGATAAGTTTAAACCGAAGTACATGAGATTGGGACCCGGAAGAGAGTTTGTGGGAGTCAAGGATTTAAGAAATGCGGGTATTTTGAAGATGAGTTACCCGTTAGCGTGGGAGGATGTTAAGTTGGGTGTACAGGTTCACCCACCGCCGACCACCGAGGCTGCTGCGGCTATGAGAGACGGTTTACCGACACATCACCAGAGGCCGCTACACAAATCCGAGAGATTGGTTGTTCAGTTTCTGGTCAAAGAGCCTCGCCCCTAGACTATTACTGTGAACTCATTGTATGACCGGATGGAGTCCGGTTTTGATCAGATTAGGGGTTATGTGACTGAGCAGCGTGATGAGTTGAGGCAGATGATAATGGCGAACCTGAGAAGAAAGGATGAGCATATGAGGTATTTGATGACTAGTTTGAGGATTAGTTTTCCTGCTTCTCTCCGACAGCCAGATGTTGCGGGTCCGAGCGGGTCGAGTGCCCCGGGTAGTTCGGGGTATGGTTATGGAGCGCCGATTTACGGGCCGGTTCATCCATAATTTGATAATGCAGAGCCATTTCCCTATTTTGAGCAGGAGTCGGAGGAAGAGTATGACGAGGATTGATCTTGAGTTGACGAGCCAGCATGGGAGTTTATTATCTTTTATGATGTTTTTGTTTCTATTTTCTTTTTATGATGTTTTTATTTTTATTTAGTCTGTACTGATTTTATTTTGGACTATGTGGTTGGGTTGGAAGTTGGTGGATGTTAACTTATAAGTAACCTTTATTTTTTTTAGATGTTATGTTTGATGTTACTTAGGTTTGTCGAGAGGAGTGGTCGTGTCCGTTCAGAGAGAGAGAATGAGTTACCAATTCATGTTGAGCGGTCGGTGAGGAGAGCACTCATGGAAATAGACTGGCACATTAATAGTCTCACATATTACCAGCTAAGTCTTTTCCATTGTACTTTGTTTTTATGTTTTTATTTTTATGTCTTTGTTTTTATTTTTAGGTTTTTGCTTTTTATTTTTATAATTTTAGCTTTTGTTTTAATTTTTTCGAGTCGTGTTTCCCGCGCCCGCATTGAGGGCAATGCAAAATTTAAATGTGGGGATGAGACACAAGTGTTTCAACTAATTTTAGTTTTGTTTTCGTTTTCGTATTTGAGTTTTTATTTTAAAAAAATAATAAAATAAAATAAAAATTTGAAAAATGTTTTAAAAAATGTCCATTGTTTTTAGTTTTTTTGCGTGAAAATGGGAGATAATGATATTTATCGGAAATTGGTTTTTCAAAATACTAATAATATGAGATAAATAAAAGTAAGCGCACTTAACTTGGGATGTGTCGGTAGGCTCAACCTTGAAAATGAAATGGCAATTTGCCACAATCTTTTGTGGGTAAAGCGTTTTGTCCGTGGAAGATACGTAATGAAAGGTCGGGCCATACTCAAGCCTCAAATTTTGGTATGAAAAAGTGGAAATATTAGGAGTTTTAAAATTTGAATACGTTATCATATGATGCTACGGTAGGTTTAACGTTAGAGTATGCCGTGTAGCCTGTGATATAAATCATAAACTGCTAGTTTAGTGTTTTACACATCATTGGCGTATGGTTTTATAACCTTAAATCTTGTATTGATGGGATGCTTCGGGTCCGGAGACCATGGGTCTGTATCTATTCTTTTGGGTATTCAAAATTCTTAAGTGGGGTTGTGGATATTTAAAATAAAGCCAAAAAGAGCAAACCCTTATAAGTCTATAAACCATGATCACAAAAGTACAAAAGTACAAATACACTTCAGACTTGATCATCCACGCTGTTAGCCATGTGGGGTCCCCTTGCTCGCGTCTCATTACCATTAAGAAACGGACCACAAGGAACACACTACATGTAAGCCCTACAGATGAAATTTTGAATACTCACCTATGGTGATGGGTTCGAGGTACTGCTTGATAATGGGGGTATGTCATTATGTGGGGAACACTAGCTATTAGGTAATTGAACCTTAATCGTATCTAATGGCTGCTTGGTAGACTTTGATGCTTAAGCTTAGGTGGATAAATAATACCCTTGATCGTCTTAACTATTCATGAAAAAAATGGAGCAACAAAAGTTTTAATTCTGCTAATTTTGAGGTTTAAGTCAATTTGGGGTGGCCTGGTCCGATAAAAGCTGAAAATAAGCGGGTCTTAATTGTGTAAACCACTGAGTACTATTATTTTCGGATCTTATTTGTCCCGGTAAAGATTAAGGCATGGGTTTAAGTGGACAACAATATCGGTGATCACGGTTTTTGCGGTTTTTTTGAGTTTTCAAAATTAACCTATATGTTTGTAAGACTGTAATTTTTCGATTCTGATCCAACTACATCAAACTTTTTCAGGGACGAAAAAGAATAAATGTGGGGATATTTGATATAATGCAAAATGTTTATGTTTCCCGTGTATATTTTAATTAATATTTTAATAGTTTTCGTTCATTTTTAGTCGAGATTTGTATACTACTAACACTTTTATGTTCTGTAGGCATTGGAAGTTAATTGTGATCAAAAAGGACGAAAAACGAGCTAAAAAGTGCCGAAACGGAGATTCGGAACGCGTCAGAAAGGATCAGATTAGAGAACCGGTCTGACCGGCCCCTTGGTGAACACGCCGCGCCGCGGGGACAGGTTCCCATATCCTGGTCGTGCGGCGCCTATGGAGGCTGCTGATGGATTTATTTCGTTTTTTGCTTCAAGTTGGCCCTTGTTTTGGGTATTTAAACATTGTTAGCTTAAACCTGTACATAACTTGAAGCCACCAGCCGAATTTGGGAGTTCTTGGAGCATATTTTCGAGATTCGTGGTGATTTTGAAGGCAAGAGGACAGCCGGTGAAGACTTACACGTTCACGTTTGGAGATTACGGGTTTTACCGCCTTTCAAATTTTATTTATTAGATTTTCACCATGTTTTTAGTTTAATTGTTTAGTTTGATTTAGACTTTATGATGCTAGGCTAAAACTACATAAACTACCTAGGTCATGATGAACCTTAGTTTGGTTTGATTTTGTTTGGATTTCATTCGTTATGGTTTTTATGTTCTAAGTAAATTGTTGAGTTTGATTTAATTGATGCGTTTTGATTGCTTGGTTTTGTTTACTGGGATTTATTGTTTCACATTGCCCTTGTTGATTGTTTCATAGGATAGGGTTTTGTTAGGTTATTTACTGTGTGTTCTTGACTAGTTTGTGATTAATATCGATTAAAATCATAGAAACAATAAAATCAATTAATCAAATAAAAGTGAGTTGCTAGCCTAAAAAGCTGTAAGGTGATAGGCTATTGTTAGATATTTGTTGGTCAGGATTGCTAGATTTAGTTCTTCGTAAGAAGTTCGTCTAGGTTCTATTAAGTTAATTAAGTCTTCTCAACTATCTTTGATTTCCGCGCTGTAAGGTAGGTTTTCGTCATAAAGATACTTAGACATAAGTTATTAAATAAGCGTAAGGACGTTTAATTCATAAAACTGGTGAGTCTTAAAACTTGTTAGAAATCCATAGGCGTCTTCTTGAAATTCAAGGGTCCTGTTCGGGTTTTTCTGTCAAGGGTATATTTCATGATCCCAGTTCCATAACTTGAGTTTTTCATTTAAATTAATAACCGTAACTTTGGGGATTATAGCCTAGGTAATTATCTTTATCATCTGAATCAATCTAAGTTTTCTTAATTGTTTATTAGTTTAAAGTAATTAGGTTTAAGTTTAATTAATTAATTAGTTTAAGAGTAATGATTATCTTTTATTATTATTATATAAATTAGGGTTAGGTTTTATTAGTTTAATAATTAGTTTAATCAAAGTAATCATTATTAGGTTTTAATTATTAGTTACTTAATTATTTAAAGTTTTAATTAATTAGTATAAAAATCCCCCTCAAATATTATTAGTAAATAGTCGTGTTTTGTAGTTAAGTCTTGTCTACTAGTTTTGTAATTTTAAGAGTCTCATGGGTTCGATATCCGGACTTACTTAGCTGTACTAGAATCGACCGGTTCACTTGTCGGTTAGTAGTTTAAGTTAACTTTAAGGATCTAGAGTATTACTTAGTGTCTATATTATTATAATTTTTGTTGATAATTATTTGACTAATTTTAGCACTTCAAGAGGCTGATGTGGGTGTAACTACAAGTCGTTCAAAGGTTGCGACCCGCCAAAGCTGACTGGTTTAGGATACGCAATCGCTACTCTCCAGTTATAACCACGATGGACAAGGTTATAAGAATTAGCGAGTGTCTTCCCGATCAAATGGTGGGTTATTCTACCCAGTCGTTTGGTGATGAGGCTATGTTTTGGTCAAAAACTGTGGAGTAGAGAAAGACCCGGGAAAGGCTACGAGGTGGGATGATCTGAAGGAGTTGGTCATGAAACATTTATGTGCTAATGCTTATATTCAGAGAGTGGAGATGAAGTTTCTGAATCTGAAGGCGGGAAAGATGACACACAGCGAGTACACTACTGAATTCGACCGCATGTATAGGTTGGTACCTAACATGGTGAACACTGAAGCGAAAAGGATCAAGTGCTTCATCAGAGGACTTCCATAGAATGTCCGCACCTTAGTCAAGACTAGTAAACCTGCTACTTTCTACTCTGCTGTTGAAATCATAGAGATGGTTTATGACGATCTGGATGTGGATGATCTGGTGTGGAAAAGAAGAAAGAGAATAAATGGGTTGCTCCTGCTAAGCGACCCGGTACTCAGATGTGGAACCCTAGAGATAAGAAGCAGAATGTGTGGGAGAAGAGGCCGTGTAAGACTTCCGGGAAGATGCACGGTGGTGAATGCAAATGGGGTACTGGCTCTAACGTGTGTCACAAGTGCGGGAAATCTCATGGTGGGGAATGCAGACTAGGGTCAAACGCATGTTACAAATGTGGGAAGGTGGGGCATTACGCTCATGAATGTAACGTCGAGCCCATGTGTTACGTGTGCAGTAAGAAGGGTCATATGGCAAGGGAATGTGCCGAAGTCGGAGGAAGTGGAAAGAAGGATGTTGACCAGTCTAGGCCAAGAACCAGGGCCTTCATGCTGACTCAGGAACATGCCAAGCAGATTCCAGATGTCGTGACATGTACGTTTCTAGTAAACGGTATTTCCGCTTCTGTATTGTTTGATTCAGGTGCAAATAGAAGTTTTGTAGCTACGACATTTAGTAAGTTAGCAAAAATGAAATGTTGTCGTGTGCCTGAAACTTTTACAGTAGAAACCGCTAGTGAAACCTCGGTTAAGATAATGAGAATGGTTAAGGATTGTAAGATAGAGTTAGAGGCACGTGAGTTCCTTGTTATCCTGCATGTTATGATCTTTGGAGGGTTTGATGTGGTTTTGGGAATAGATTGCCTATCTGAGTTTGAGGCTCAGATAGTGTGTAAGAGTAGGTTGATAAGGTTCAAGTCCTTGGATGGTGGTACGGTGATGGTTTATGGTGATAAAGAAAATTCAGGTTCTAATGTCATTTCAATGATAAAAGTCAAAGGTTTGTTAAGGCGAGGGTGCGGTTCCTACCTGGCGTATATTGTCAAAGATATGGCCAAGACGAAAGAAGTAAAAGATGTTCCTGTTGTGCGCGACTACCCAGAAGTGTTCCCTGAGGACCTTTCGGGGTTACCACCAGAGCGAGAGTTAGAATTCCAGATAGACTTAATGCCAAGAGCACAACCCTTCGCGAAAGTACCTTACCGCCTAGAGTCATCCGAGATGAAAGAATTGATGTTCCAACTACAAGAACTCCTCGACAAAGGATTTATAAGGCCAAGTGTTTCCCCGTGGGGCGCAACGGTTTTGTTTGTTAAAAAGAAGGATGGAATTATGAGAATGTGTTTAGACTATCGTGATTTGAACAAGCTTACAGAAAAGAACATATATTCGTTGCCACGGGTTGATGATTTGTTTGATCGGCTACAAGGTTCGAGTTGGTTCTCACAAATAGACCTTAGATCAAGCTATCATCAGCTGAAGGTGAAAGAGACAGACATCCCTAAGACAGCGTTTCAGACGCGATATGGACACTACGAATTCCTCGTGATGTCGTTCGGTCAAACGAATGCTCCAGCAGCATTTATCGACATGATGAATAAGTAATGTCGGCCGATGTTAGACAAGTCAATTCTCATTGCCATTGATTGATTTACTCCAAGAGCAAATCTGACCACGCTGAGCATCTAAGATAAGTATTGGAGACCTTGAAGGAAGAGAAGTTGCATGCTAAGTTTTCGAAATATGCATTATGGTTGCGTGAAGTGCAGTTTCTAGGTCCCGTAATCAATCCTGAAGGGAATACTGTGGACCCAGCTAAGATCGAGGCGATAATTAATTGGAAGACTCCGCAAAACCCAACTAATAAACGCAGCTTTATAAGGTTGGCTGGCTATTATTGGAGATTCATTGAAGGCTTCTCCAAGATAGGCGCACCATTGATCGGTATGACCCAAAAGTCTGTAGCATTTAATTGGGGTAAGTTCCAGGAATAAGCTTTTGAGGAATTAAATAAAATATTCACACAAGCTCCAATCCTCGCTCTACCTGATGGTGACGAGGATTTGGCTGTTTGTACTGATGCCTTGCATCGTGGGTTAGGTTGCGTGTTAATGCAACGAGCAAATGTGATAGCTTATACGTCCAGACAGTTGAAAGTTCATGAGAGTACGTACCCGACGCATGACTTAGAGCTAGCAGAAGTTGTGCATGCTCTCAAGATTTGGAGACACTACTTATATGGTACTAAATGTACTATCTACACCGATCATAAGAGTTTGAAGTACTTCTTCGAGCAGAAAGAGTTGAACATGAGACAGAGGAGATGGTTGGAGTTGATAAAAGGACTATGACTGTGATATCAAATACTATCCTGGTAAGACTAATGTGGTCACCGACGCACTAAACCGTAAGAATGAAGAAGTCATTGCAACCGTGTAGTCTTATGAGTTGAGCATTAACTCTGGTCTCTTTGAGAGATCATCAAAGTACAGTTTGGGGTGCTTATAAATGAAGGGCTAGTGAAGAAGGAAAGAATCTTCGAACAGCAAGATGATCTGATGGAAAACAGTCATGGTGTGAAGACTAGGTTTGACCGCATGTGGATTCCACGCCATGGAGATCTTAGAGGCCGAATCCTATATGAAGCTCATAAGTCAAGATACTCGATCCATCCAGGATCCACCAAGATGTATCAAGACCTAAAGAGAGACTATTGGTGGCCGGGTATGAAGAATGATGTAGTAGATTATGTTAGTAAGTGCTTAACTTGTTTGCAAGTCAAAGCTGAACACCAGAAACCACATGGGAAGATGAAGCCTTTGGAGATACCTGAATGGAAATGGGAACACATCACCATGGATTTAAGAACTAAGCTATCGCGTACAGCTAAACATCATGATACCATTTGGGTGATAGTGGACCGTTTGACTAAAAGTGCCCACTTTCTGTCTATACGAGAGGCTATGTCGTCAGAAACGTTAGAAAATGTGTTCACTTTATCTAAAAGTGCCCACTTTATCTAAAAGTGCCCATTTGTGTGTTAGACTTTGAAGGAAGTCGGTATGATCATTTGCATCTTGCAGAATTCTCTTATAACAACAGCTACCATTCGAGTATTGATATGCCGCCTTTTGAGATGCTATACGGTAGACGTTGTAGAACTCCGGTATGTTAGGGAAAGATTGGTTAGAAAGAGATCGGAAGTTTGGAAGTTGTGTAGGAAACTTCTTCAAGGTTTGAAAAGATCAAGGCAAGAATGAAAGTGATGTGCGTAAATTGTTATATAAAAATTTAGCAAATAATGACCAAGCACAACGAGTAATAAAAACCTAGAATATCCTAAACCAAACCACTAGCAACAAGCAAGTGAACCTATCGGGTGTAGTATAGCTATGGAAAGACCGGGAATATCGAACCCTAGAGACACTTACTTAATTAAGGACAATAGTTCTAAAAGCTAATTTAATTAATAATTAAGAAAACAATTATTTTTTGGTTATTATTTATTTTATTTTAAAACTAATAATTAATTAACTAATTAATGAAGTTTAAATAAACTAAGAAAAATCAAATTAAAACTCTAAAACTTAGACGAAAACAATAATGAGAAAGGCGTTACCTAGGCTTGAAATCCTATTTGTGAATCTTGGAGGCTTATCGGTAATGGGAACTGTGATGGAATCGGGATCTAAAGATACGACACGTATAGGTAACCTAGTGGATCCTTGATCATCTCTGGGTGTGACCTAAAAGGAAATGCTAAGGAACGTATGACGCAAACCGGTTGGTTGGATCACCTCTCAGTGTCTCCAACAATATTAAAGTACTCTAATGACTAGATCACCTCTCAGTATCACTAATCATAATACATCCGAGAGTTTAAGGGACGTAAGGAGTCACTTAAAGATGCTAAAAAAGACTTGGGATAACAAAAAATAAAAGACAATATGAGGAAATTCACTCTCGTGTAATCTATACCCAAACTAACTAATTAACAAGACAAACCAACTATCTATTACCTCTCAGTCTCAAGATAGGTAGAACACCTAATTTCTCTAAACCTTTAAACAAAAGTTCCTATGGATTATGTCGACTATAAACCATAAAGTAGATAGGAACACACAGTAGGTAACCTAATATGCATCTACATATGAAAGACATTCAGAAAGACACATATGGAGCAAATGAATAAAGGTAAATTAATATTAATCTTGCATGTTCATCTTATTAAACATCAAAAAGTTGGTTACAATAATATTAGTCCAACACAACAAGTCACCCAATAAACCAATAAGCAAACTAAAACTCAACAAATATTCATTCAAAACCAAAGTAACTAAAAGAGTTTAGCCAATAATGATGTTCAAAAACGAAACTAAAATAAATATAAAAGAGTTCATCCAAAAAGAATTAATAATTGATGAGCTACGAGCCTGCTAGCTTAAATTAATTAAGGAGCATGCTTGCTTGAATCTAATCCTCTTGTCTGCTTGCTTGAATTACAACCCAACCCTAATGAAAAAATAGTAATAATAATAATAATAATTTTGTGGTTGTTGTCTCTGACTTGACGTCGCAAGAAAATAATAATAATATGTTGCATTTTACTCAAACCCCTTTCTTTTTCTCCCTGGTTGTTGTGTCCCCACCGAATATATATAACGATGTGGTTGTAGGGTTTAATCCAATTTCTTGTTTTACAATTCATCATCTTCAAAGCCCAATAGAGCATGTTTCACGTGGCCCTCTTTCAACATTCTTCTTTTAAGGTGCTGACACAACAAACAATTTAGATGATTTTTTGAAAATAATAGCATGTAACAAAAATCTCATGTGAATAAAAATAATAATATGTAAAAGTATATTTGGTTTCAAGTGCATAACCAATATAACTTCTCAGTTATATGTAACGCATTATTATTTTTATTAATACTCTAAACTCAATTTAATTAATTTAGCCATTGTCTCTTGTAAACTTGAAAATTCAAATATGAGACAAGTATGAGTTATATTCAATAAAGTTAGCTCAAAAGTACTTAAAAGTGCAAGGAATATTTAGATATAATAATATATTATTTAGCCCATATCAAATATCCTCACACTTAAACTTTTTCGTCCCTGAAAAAGCTATTTGCAATGAAATCATAATTCAAGATCAATCTTTAAAATATGGTGGTTAATTTTTTAAGCATAGATAAACGCAAAAACCGCGATTTTCGATATTGTTGTCCACTTAAACCCAGCCACTAGCCTATCAAGCCTCCCATCATATTTAATGATTAAGTTCAAGTGATATCAACAAACCTAGGTGTCCCACACCTAGAGAGTTATAAAACTGCTTACCCCCATCTCAAGCATAATCAAGACAATTAAAACCAGGTTGGAACAGACTGGTTCAACCTATCACCGTATGCTAAAAAACCCTTTAATGGTAAGAAGAAAATGCACTTAGGTAGAAGATGGATGAAAGGTCAAGTGAGGTCGTACGAGCATGCCCTAAGTACTATTGGACTTTGTCCTATATATTCCCTAAGAAAATATTTATTGACTAAAAACCTTGAACCCCAATAGTGTATCCTCAGAGTCACCATCCCTAAGGTAACACGTAAGCTCTCGGCCCCGTCTAGTATGTGCACTTTGGCCTCTTTTTCTATTTTTGGAAATGCTTTTTTGGCAATTTACAATACATAATTTCTCACTTCATTTGCTTTTTCGACCAATTCTTGGAATACACTTTCAAAACATACTTTTTTTTAGTTGTGTCCGTATGCATCTTTACCCTAAAAATATAACTAATATTTAAAGCTCGTATAAATATGGACATAGTGGGTGCCACCACTCATTATTTACTTTCATAAAAACAGAGTGGTGTGTTAAGTACATGTAATTCTCACTACCTCAAGGTAGTTAAATTACGGTAATACTCGCTATGCCTTATCGAATTTTCAGCTTCACTATCCCCCTCAAGATGAGAACCCACAAGGTTATGATTATTAGGTTTACTAATAATAATCACGAGAAACCTTTCAAAGCTAGTTGGGCCTATCGACACATCCCAAGTTAAGTGCGTTATCTTTTATTTAATCTCATATATAATAGTAGTTTTAAAAGATCAACCTCAAACACACTGATATCATTTTCCATACGCAAAAAAAAAAAAAAAAAAAAAAAACGGGGCATTTTTCAAAAATTTTCAGTTATTATTATTATTTTTTTTGAAATATAACTCTCATTTTCATTTTTTTATTGATTTTTCTTATTATTTTTGTCTTGTTTTTTTATAAGCCTAAAAACGTTTTTTAATATATAAATCTAAAAACGTCAGTTTCTCATCCCCACACTAAAATTTCACATTGTCCTCAATGGGAGAAAAGAAAACGACAAAAATAAAGCAGAAATAAAATTAAATAATAATAATAATAATAATAATAATAATAAAACAAGACATAAAGAAAATGGAACAGACTCACCTGGTAATATGCCAGTGGTCTTCGTACATATTGTTCCGATAAAGCAACCATATAGCATTTCATTCGTGGCCGCAGCTTCTGGGTCTCCTCTACGATTAAATAAGCTCAGAACGCCTCCGTCCGAATGGAGATTGAGTACGAATGAAAGTATCCAAACCTAACAAATCTCAAAGCACCCAAAGCAGACATCAACATACTCTAAAACTTAAAACTGACTCAAATACAAAAATAAAGGAAAACAAATATAAGTATACACACTCTACACTCGGGTATTACCCGAGTCCTATCCCTATCAAGCAATCAAAGTAGGGATGCCAAGGAGAAATACATCTTCCTCGACCGAATCAACCGGTCCACCAATATAATGCTTTAACCTATGGCCGTTCACCTTCCACGTGCTCCCATCAGCATCTTGTACTTCAACTGCACCATGGGGGAACACCTCCTTGACTGTATACGGTCCTCCCCATCAAGATCTAAGTTTACCTGGAAATAGCTTCAGATGGGAATTATAAACCAACACTTGATCCCCACACTTGAACTCATTCACCTTTTAAACTTCCGATCATGCAACGCCTTCATCCGCTCTTTATAACCTCATGATCTCGCGTACGTCTCATCTCTCAACTCCTCTACCTCATGAATTTGGAGATACCATTTTTTTCGCAACTTGGGTCAGGTCAAGATTAACGGATCTCAGCGCCCAATATGCTCTATGCTCTAACTCAACCAGCAGATGACACGTTTTCCCGTAAACCATCCTAAAGGGAGTGGTCCCAATAGGCGTTTTAAATGTTGTGCGGAAAGCCCGAAGTGCATCATCCAACTTTTCGGACCAGTATTTTCGATTCTTGCCGACTATTTTCTCCAAAATTCATTTCACTCCTAAGATTGCGTTCTCCACTTGCCCGCTCGTCTATGGATGATAGGTGGTGGACAACCAGTAGGCCATACCGTGCCAACGCCTTCTCCATCTGGGCATTACATGTGTGCCCCTATCACTGATCAAGGCTTCGGGAGTACCAAACCGACTAAACAGCCTCTTCAAGAATCCCACTACAACTCGGGCATCGTTAGTGGGCAAGGCTTGAGCCTCAACCCACTTGGAAATGTAGTCAATAGCCACGAGAATGCACCGATTCCCTCGAGAAGAAGGGAGCAGACCCATGAAATCAATGCCCCAAACGTCTAAAACCTCATACACCCGAATAGGGTTTTGGGGAATCTCATTACGGGATGAGATTTTACCAGTGCACTGACATGCGTCACACTGTCTGACAAACTCGTGTGAGTCTTTGAAAATCGATGGCCAATAAAAGTCGAAATCTAGAACTTTCCTATCGGTGGAAGATGAACTATGGTGGCCTCTAGTTAAACCCTCAGGGTAATGCATAAGAATCTCATGGCTCTCTTCCCTACTCATACACCTCCTCAACACTCGATCGACACCTACACGAAACAAATACGGCGCATCCCATATGTAGTTGTTGGCATCTGCAAAAAACTTCCTCCTCTGCTGATAACTAATACCATTGACCACCACTCCTTCGGCCAGGTAATTCGCAATGTCAAAGAACCATGGTAGACCCTCCTATTCAGAACTCACGTACAACACTGGCTCTCTCTCAAATCTCACCCTCACCATCATTAACGACTCGTGGGGAAACTTATCCCCGATGGCATCCTTTCTAATCTCCTCTCTCTTCGGATCCTACAGACGTGATAAGTGATTCGCAGCTACATTCTCCGCTCCCTTTTTATCTCTAATCTCAATATCGAACTCAGAAAGTAAGAGGATCCATCGTATCAGGTGAGGCTTGGCATCTTTCTTGGCGAACAGGTATCGCAATGCCGCATGATCAGTATAAATGATGGTTATGGACAACATGAGAGAAGAACGGAATTTATCGAACACGAAGACCACTTCTAGAAGCTCCTTCTCAGTAGGCGTGTAATTATCTTGAGCATCATTGAGGGTCTTACTCATGTAATAGATAGGATGGAAGCGTTTGTCCTGCCGCTAACCTAGAACAGCCCCGACTGCAAAATCACTAGCGTCGCACATGAGCTTGAAGGGTAAGCTCCAGTCGGGTGCTACTAAGAGAGGGGCATTAACTAACAGCTCCTTGAGAAACTCAAACGTCTTCAGACAATCAGCATCGAAGTCGAATGTGACGTCCTTCTCTAGAAGGCGAGTCATGGGCCGGGTGATTTTAGAAAAATCTCTGATGAACCTATGATAGAATCTCGCATGCCTGAGAAAACTACGAACGGATTTCACACTAGTCGGTGGAGGAAGTCTACTGATAGTGTCAATCTTAGCTCTGTCCAACTCAATACCGTCTCGCGAAATCTTGTGACCGAGCACAATGCCTTCAGTCACAATGAAGTGGCACTTCTCCTAATTCAACATCAACTTCGTGTCTATGCACCGCTTCATCATCCACTCAAGATTATAAAGACATTGATCGAATGAGTCCCCATATACCGAAAAATCATCCATGAAAACCTCCATGGAACTCTCGATCATGACCTGGAATATCGCTACCATGCAACGTGGAAAGTAGTCGGAGCATTACATAACCCAAAAGGCATATGTTTGTACGTGAAGGTACCATATGGGCATTTAAATGTGGTCTTTTCCTTATCCTCATGTGCGACCGGGATATCGAAATAACCTGAAAATCCATCAAGAAAACAGTAACACTGTCGTCCCGAAACACGCCCCAACATTTAATCAATAAACGAAAAAGGAAAGTGATCTTTCCTAGTAGCATCGTTAAGCCTCCTATAGTCTATGCACACCTGCCAACCGGTGACTGTCCTAGTTGGAATAAGCTCGTTACGTTCGTTAGTGACAACTGTCATCCCTCCCTTCTTAGGGACGACCTGAACGGGACTCACCCATGAAGAATCAGATTTGGGATAGATCAGGCCTGCGTCGAGGAGTTTGATAACCTCCTTTTTTACCACCTCCGACATGTTAGGGTTTAGCCTCCTCTGAGGTTGGATTATAGGCTTGTAGTCATCCTCCATGAGTATCCTGTGCGTGCAAAAGTTCGGGCCGATGCCCTGAATGTCCATGAGTTTCCACGCAATAGCTTGTTTATGTGCCTTGAGCACGTCAACCAACCTCGACTTCTCATCATCCATCAACTGAAAAGATATGATGACGGGCAAATCGGCATCACCGTCCAAGAAATCATACTCCAAATGGGGAGGTAGCTCTTTAAGCTCGAGGGGCGGGGTTGCCTCAGTCGATGGTCTCTCCTTTGGTCCCTCTATGTTATCGGCAACTGTGAACACCTCTAGGTATTCAGGAGGTGACCTAACAAGAATGCTCAGGTCGTGCTCCGGGGGAACACCAACCTCGTCCTCCGGATTGAGCAAATCTACTCTAGAGATGTAGTCAATACAATGCTCGAACTGAGATATGAACGTGTCAAGAAAGTAAACGGAATCTTCCTGACTACTGGAGTTCTTCATCGATTTGACGGCATCGAAGGTGACTTTCTCCTCCCCTACAAGAAGTGTAACTTTGCCGTCGAAGACGTCAATAAGGCTTTAGCAGTACGCATGAAGGGTCGTCCCAAAATGAGCGGGACATGATCATCAGCCTCCATGTCAAGAATAACAAAATCCAAGGGGAAAATGAATTTGTCGACTTTAACGAGTACATATTACACAATTCCCCGTGGATATTTGACCGAACGGTCGGCTAAGGATAAACTCATGCGCGCCGGGACTGGCTCGCCAAGGTCAAGTTTTTTATACAGAGAATATGGCATCAGATTTATGCTATCACCTATATTGGCCAACGCGTAGCTCTCAGTCGAGCTGCCAAACAAACACGGAATCGCGAAATATCCCGGGTCTGCTAATATCTCCGGCAGCTTGTTCTGGACTACCGCAGAACATCCTTCATTTAGACATACTATCTAAAGCGCCTCCAGCTTCTTTTTATTCAAAAAAAGATCTTTTAAGACTTTGGCATATTTAGGCATATGCTAGAGTGCCTCGACAAACAGAAGATTGAATTTTAGTTGTTTAAACATGTCCAAGAAATGTCCATATTCCTGTGCATACTTCTGTCATAGAAGACGAGAAGGATACGGAACTCTAGTAAGATCGACTTCGGGACTCTTCTTTATCTTCAATCTTCCTCTCAACAAATTTCTCTGTAGAAGACTCACCGTTTGGGGCGGTACTTTCTGGGACTAGCCTCTCATGCGTCCTCACAGGAGTCTCCATATCTATCTCCTCGTCCACCGGCTCCTCATCCTCTGCCGGCTGCAGCTCTCTATCTCCTCCTATGCCACTACGGGTGGTCACCCCCTTCAATTGTGCCTTCGGGTTAAGCTCTGTGCTTCCCTGAAATGCTCCGTGTAGGTTCCTTAGACGGATCGCACGAGATATATCGGTCTACTCTGGTGCGGAATCCCTGCGTAGATCGTTACGAGTATAGAACACAAACCAAACAAACACACGAATAACTGAACACACGTTATATATTATAACTCAAACACGTGACGTAATATCACTGTTACAGACTCTCGTCCTCACCTTACAATGAACTCGAACTACTGAAACGAACTTAAAACTACTAACCCTAAACCAAGCCTTAAGCTGGTATATAAATACACGACAACTTCGCCTGGCATGTTCAGGCGAAGTTGTCCATAACTTCGCTTGTGTGACACCCGGTAATTTCCCAACCCCATAAACCATGTAACCAACCTAATTATTAGGAGATTGTATATGCGCCATGCGCTGATGCGATGCGCGCCATGTTAGGATCAGCGCGGGCATATGTTATATGCGCCATGCGCTGATGCGATGTGCGCCATGTTAGGATCAGCGCGGGCATATGTTATATGCGCCATGCGCTGATGCGATGCGCGCCATGTTTGGATCAGCGCGGGCATATGTTATATGCGCCATGCGCTGATGCGATGCGCGCCATGTTAGGATCAGCGCGGGCATATGTTATATGCGCCATGCGCTGATGCGATGGGCGCCATGTTAGGATCAGCGCGGGCATATGTTATATGCGCCATGCGCTGATGCGATGCGCGCCATGTTAGGATCCGCGCGGGCATATGTTATGTGCGCCACGCGCACAGGTTTTGTGTTTTCATAACTTAATTTCATGTCGTGTCTAATGGGTTAGCCGCCTCGCTTGATGCTAAGGCGGGTGAATACCTCTTCAATAATCAAATCATTTGTGCGCGTGCAGAAAGGGAACTAACCTCCCCGCATGGCGGGAGCATTGAGAGCTAGTTTGTCTGAAGCTCCAAGATGGAATTGACTTCAACATAACTGATCACTATGTTGAAATACCAAGACATCATGGAGAATCTACAAATGAAACTCAAAAGTCCCTGACTACGAGAAGGTTACGCACCCACAACGTTCAAATAAATGGCCTTCACGCAGAAGGCTATACGCGCAAGGCTACACGCACAAAACACTTAGTCTATTCTTCAGATGAAAGGGGATTACCCCCGCCCAGAAAGAACCAGTTGCGTGTTTCAGAGATTTTTACCTTTTGACTGCACACTGACAACAGTATCAGGAAAAGTATACTGTAACACGAAATGTCAGCTGTCAGCCGCACCTACTCTCACCAACCACAGTCCTGCATATACTGTCAAACCCATCAGAATCTTTATAACCACTCCCTAGGACCATCACCCCCATCCCTAAAATAAATAATAATAAACCCCATACCTTGTCATCATTACACCCAATATGATAAGATTTCAATCCCCTAAATCAAGGGATTGTGTTCCCTTGAATTTGCCTATAAATAAGTATCAATCCTTGAATAAAAATATCACGCAAACACACTTCAAACTCCTCTCTTAAACCTGTAATTCTGCACTAACCATCTCCCGAGCATCCGTTTCCAGTTCCGTTTCCATCACTAGGTAAGCCGAAACTTTAATCTTAAGATTTCTTTTCTGACCAACCCTTATATTCTTCGATTTCTTGATCTTAATATACATATTTCTTGTTATTTAAACATATTTTAGACTTCCAATTTCGAGGCTAACATCAGGAAACCCGAATCTCGTTTAATCTCTCTCTAAACCATCACTTAACAAGAATCACAGGTGAGTCTCACAGCCCCTATTTTCACTGTTTTTAAACTGTTTTCGGGGCGAGGGACACGTGTTTAAATTATGTTTTATCATGGTATATTTACAAGCAATGCAAACGATTATCTGTTCATGGTGTTTATCTTGGTTTTCAATGTGAGTGCGCAAGATTTAGAAAGTGATCACTTCGTCGATGGAACTCTAAGGGTAGGGACTACTGTGTTTGATCAACCCACTCGTAGGGGTCGCACCTCTTTGCATAGACGAGTGCCTAGTATGGTCATGGGGTAGTACTACTGGTTGTAAAGCCCGCTCGTAGGGGTCGCACCTCTTTGCATGGACGAGCGCCTAGTTTTCCGAGCACAACGTCCGCGCGTAACCCGCGGGACGGTAATGTTTTAGCTCGTAGTGGCAGCGCCACTTTGCAAGGACGAGCACGGTTTTCAGAAATGTCCGCGCGTAACCCGCGGGACGGTTTTATCAAGCATATGTTTTAATATCAGAAATATGTTTCAATATGGTTCTATCAAGGATATGATGCAATACGATTTATCAAGTCACCAAAACTTGTGAACTCACTCAGCTTATACTGATTCAAATGTTTTTACGTGTCTTTCAGGTGATAATTAGTAGCGCAAGGAGTCACACATAGAGCACTTCACGCAGAACATCTATAAAAATGGTTTTTGGAAGATTTTAGTTCTATCCCTTCCACACGCATGGTTGTTCCCGCCGTGTAAGGGGATATGGCGCGGAAATCTTCAACGTTTTTCATATGTGGATGTTTTTATATGTAATTCTAAACAATGTAATGTATTTTGTACTAGACATTTCATGCGCAATGGAAAAATACATTTGAATGTTTGCAATGACCCGTGCTTGATTATCAATTCCCACTCGCGCGCACCCGGCTGTTTCCGCCGTTTAGGGCCGGGTGTGACAGATTGGTATCAGAGCACTGGTTATAGCGAACTAGGAAAGAAGTTTTAACCTAGACTATAACCGTAGGGGAATCGCATGAAATATTTTGCAAGGAAAATATTTTCAAAAGAAAACCACACACACACTTAGGAACACGGGTCACACAATGTCTAATGAACACTAAGAATAAGAACATTATGTGCTCAGGGTACATGCGCTAAGTTTGATATATTTTCGTTTTTTTTAAGAAAAACGAGAATGCCTCCAACCAGAGCCAAGGGAATTACCATGACACCCGAGGAACTCGCAGAAATAATCGCACAGGCGATCGCAACGCATGAGGCCAGCAAGGCCGAATCAAGTCGGGGTCGTCAAGAGACCGAAACCCCAGAACCCGAATCAGGAGCTTTGAACAAAGGATGCTCCTATAAGACATTTATGGCCTGTAAGCCTTGGCCATTCAAGGGCACCGAAGGGGCCATTGGACTCTACAACTGGATCGACAAAATGGAGACAGTTCTCTCCATTAGCGGGTGTAGTGAAAATCAAAAGGTCCTTTACGCGACCTGCATATTTCAAGAAGCGGCCTCGTCTTGGTGGAAGCTTCAAGTGAAAACATTGGGACGAGAAGTTGCTCTTCACAAGACCTGGGAGGAGCTGAAGGAAATGATGATGAGAAAGTTCTGCTCTCGCGCCGAAATTCAGAGTCTACAGCAGGAATTTTGGAACCACACCATGATAGGAACTGATATCGACGCCTACAACAACCGATTCAACGAACTTTGCCAGATGGTGCCGGATATGGCGAACACGGAGGAGAAAAAGATCGAGAGGTATATCTTTGGGTTACCTCATGTTATCAGAGTTCCGCTCAATGCCGCAACGCCTCCAACCTTTGATGAGGCAGTGGCGCGGGCCATCACTCTTACCAGAGATACGGTCCGTGCGGGCATGTTGACCTCGCGCGGGAACGAGCAGCGAACCTCTGACCCCAAGAGAAAATGGAACTCTCACCACCGAGGGTCCGACTCCAAGCAACCACCATTCAAGAGACAGGAGAGCGTAAAGGCTTACGCGATACAAGCCCTTGAGCCATCACGAAAAGGGTACAATGGGCCTCGCCCATGGTGCAGCAGATGCAAGTATCACCACGAGGGTGAATGCGCAAGCATCGTATGCGCCAAATGTAGCAGACCAGGGCACAAGGCGATAAACTGCCATAAGGAAGCTGGAGCAAACGACAACTGCTACGCATGCGGGAAGCCAGGACATTTCAGTCGGGATTGCCCGCAAAAGAGAAACCAATCTCGCGGGAGAGCCTTTGTGATCGGCGCGGGCGAAGCAAAAGAAGAACCGAATGTGGTAACCGGTACGTTTCTACTTAACGACCATTTTGCATCTGTCTTATTTGATACTGGTGCTGACCTAAGTTCCATATCCACTGAGTTTAAAAACTCACTAGGCCTAGCAACCAGTAGGCTAGACACGCCTTATACTATAGAACAAGCCAATGGCAGGCAGATACGCGCGAACGAGAGGACTGAGCAATGTGTATTGGTCATGGGAGGTCACGGATTCAATATTAACTTTTTGCCAATAGACTTGGGAAGCTTTGACATTGTGATAGGCATGGATTGGTTAGTCGAGAACCACGCGGAAGTTATTTGCCATGAGAAGCAGGTTCGGATCCCACTGTTGAGTGGAGAAACCTTGGTAATTCAAGGGGAAAGAAGTGGAGTTGCGACAAAACTCATTTCGTGTCTAAAGGCGCGCAAGTGCCTGAGGAAAGGATGCTACGCCTTCCTGGCGCACGTAGTAGAGAAGAAAGGAGATGAACGAAGGATTGAAGACTTACCAGTGGTGCGCGAATTCCCGGAAGTTTTCCCTGAAGATCTGCCCGGATTACCGCCACCGCGACAAGTCGAGTTTCGAATCGACTTGGTTCCAGGAGCTGCACCAGTAGCTCGAGCACCCTATCGACTAGCTCCATCCGAGATGCAAGAGCTATCCAATCAGTTGCAGGAACTATTGGATAAGGGCTTCATACGCCCAAGCTTTTCACCCTGGGGAGCTCCAGTACTTTTTGTAAAGAAGAAGGATGGTTCATTTAGAATGTGTATTGACTACAGGGAACTGAACAAGCTGACAGTCAAGAATCGGTACCCCTTACCGAGGATTGACGACTTATTTGATCAATTGCAGGGATCCAGTTATTACTCGAAGATAGATATACGGTCAGGTTACCACCAACTTAGGGTCCATGAGGAAGACGTGCCGAAGACAGCATTCCGAACTAGATACGGCCATTATGAGTTCTTAGTGATGCCTTTCGGGCTAACTAATGCGCCGGCTGTATTCATGGATCTGATGAACCGTGTGTGCAAACCATACTTGGATAAGTTTGTGATTGTATTTATAGATGATATTCTGGTTTACTCCCGAACCAGAGCTGAGCATGAACAACATCTGAGATTAATTTTGGAATTGCTGAAGGAAGAAAAGTTGTATGCAAAGTTTTCTAAATGTGAGTTTTGGCTTAGAGAGGTTCACTTTCTCGGTCACGTTGTAAACGAGAAAGGAATACACGTCGATCCTTCCAAGGTCAAAGCCATCGAGAACTGGGAAGCGCCAAAAACACCAACTGAGGTGAGGCAATTCCTAGGACTAGCTGGCTACTATCGACGTTTCATTGAAAACTTCTCCAAGATAGCTTTACCTATGACTGCGCTAACACAGAAAGATAAGAAGTTTGATTGGGGCGAAAACCAGGAAGCAGCGTTTCAAATGTTAAAGCAAAAGTTATGTAGTGTGCCAATTTTGTCGCTACCCGAGGGGACGGACGACATCGTCGTCTACTGCGACGCTTCACATCAAGGACTCGGATGTGTCCTTATGCAGAGAAACAAAGTCATAGCGTATGCCTCTCGTCAACTCAAGGTCAATGAAAGGAATTATACAACGCATGATCTGGAACTTGTAGCAGTTGTTTTCGCGCTAAAGATTTGGCGCCATTATCTTTATGGTACAAAGTGTTTGATTTTTACGGATCACAAGAGCCTTCAACATATATTTGATCAAAAGGATTTAAACATGAGGCAACGAAGATGGGTTGAGTTATTGAATGATTATGATTGTGAAATAAAGTATCATCCTGGAAAGGCGAATGTGGTAGCAGACGCTTTAAGTAGGAAAGAACGAGCAAAGACGCTACGAGTTAAGGCTCTAAGATTGACCATTCGCACAGACCTCACTACCCGCATCCGAGAAGCTCAACAAGAAGCCTTGAAATCAGAGTTTGTCAAGAACGAATCCCTTGGGGGTATGATTAAGAATTTGGAGCTCAAAGAGAACGATACTCGATATTTTGCTAACCGCATATGGGTCCCTCTCAAAGGAGGATTGCGCGAGCAAGTGTTAAACGAAGCTCACAAAACGCGGTATTCCATACATCCTGGCGCAGACAAGATGTACCAAGATGTTAAAGCGCTGTATTGGTGGCCCAATCTTAAGGGCGACATCGCGACGTATGTCAGTAAGTGCCTGACGTGTTCGAAGGTGAAGGCTGAATACCAGAAACCATCGGGGTTGCTTCAACAGCCAGAAATTCCTATATGGAAGTGGGAACAAATCTCCATGGACTTCATTACCAAACTGCCAAGGACACCTGGGGGTTACCACACGATTTGGGTTATTGTAGACCGGCTAACTAAGTCAGCACACTTCCTACAGATCAAGGAAACCGATAAGATGGAAAAGTTAGCCCGATTGTATATTCGAGAAGTAGTTTCAAAACACGGAGTTCCGGTATCCATCATTTCTGATAGAGATAGTCGTTTCACCTCAAGATTTTGGAGATCGTTACAAGGGGCTTTAGGTACTCGTCTTGATATGAGTACGGCTTACCATCCCCAAACGGATGGACAAAGCGAGCGAACCATTCAAACATTAGAGGATATGTTGCGCGCGTGCGCAATCGATTTCGGGGGCAGCTGGGATACTCATCTCCCATTGGTTGAATTTTCATACAATAACAGTTATCACACAAGCCTCAAGGCTGCGCCATTTGAAGCATTGTATGGGCGCAAGTGCAGGTCCCCACTGTGTTGGGCTGAAGTGGGTGACAAGCAAATGACTGGTCCAGAATTGATCCAAGAAACGACGGACAAAATTTTCCAGATACGGGATCGCCTAAAGGCAGCGCGCGACAGACAGGAAAGTTATGCAGATCTGAGAAGAAAACCGTTGGAATTTCAAGTAGGGGATAGAGTACTTTTGAAAGTCTCTCCATGGAAGGGAGTCCCCCGTTTCGGCAAGCGAGGAAAGTTAAATCCGCGATACATCGGACCATTTGAGATCCTGGAAAGGATCGGTCCAGTTGCTTATAAACTCCATTTACCCGCCGAACTTAGTGGAGTTCATGACACGTTTCATGTATCCAATCTCAAAAAGTGCTTATCTGATGAAACGTTAATTTTACCATTGGACGAGGTTCATATCGACAAACAGCTACACTTCGTGGAAGAGCCTATAGCAGTAACCGATTGGAAAGAACAAAAGTTGCGAAGAAGCCGAATCAAGTTAGTAAAGGTTCAATGGAACTCAAAGCGTGGACCTGAATTCACTTGGGAAAGAGAAGACCAGATGCGCAAAAAGTACCCATACCTCATCCAAAGGATAGTTCCTACCAGCGACACCTCCTAATTTCGGGACGAAATTCTCCTAACAAGGGGAGAATGTGACACCCGGTAATTTCCCAACCCCATAAACCATGTAACCAACCTAATTATTAGGAGATTGTATATGCGCCATGCGCTGATGCGATGCGCGCCATGTTAGGATCAGCGCGGGCATATGTTATATGCGCCATGCGCTGATGCGATGCGCGCCATGTTAGGATCAGCGCGGGCATATGTTATATGCGCCATGCGCTGATGCGATGCGCGCCATGTTAGGATCAGCGCGGGCATATGTTATATGCGCCATGCGCTGATGCGATGCGCGCCATGTTAGGATCAGCGCGGGCATATGTTATATGCGCCATGCGCTGATGCGATGCGCGCCATGTTAGGATCCGCGCGGGCATATGTTATGTGCGCCACGCGCACAGGTTTTGTGTTTTCATAACTTAATTTCATGTCGTGTCTAATGGGTTAGCCGCCCCGCTTGATGCTAAGGCGGGTGCATACCTCTTCAATAATCAAATCATTTGTGCGAGTGCGGAAAGGGAACTAACCTCCCCACATGGCGGGAGCATTGAGAGCTAGTTTGTCTGAAGCTCCAAGATGGAATTGACTTCAACATAACTGATCACTATGTTGAAATACCAAGACCTCATGGAGAATCTACAAATGAAACTCAAAAGTCCCTGACTACGAGAAGGTTACGCACCCACAACGTTCAAAGAAATGGCCTTCACGCAGAAGGCTATACGCGCAAGGCTACACGCACAAAACACTTAGTCTATTCTTCAGATGAAAGGGGATTACCCCCGCCCAGAAAGAACCAGTTGCGTGTTTCAGAGATTTTTACCTTTTGACTGCACACTGACAACAGTATCAGGAAAAGTATACTGTAACACGAAATGTCAGCTGTCAGCCGCACCTACCCTCACCAACCACAGTCCTGCATATACTGTCAAACCCATCAGAATCTTTATAACCACTCCCTAGGACCATCACCCCCATCCCTAAAATAAATAATAATAAACCCCATACCTTGTCATCATTACACCCAATATGATAAGATTTCAATCCCCTAAATCAAGGGATTGTGTTCCCTTGAATTTGCCTATAAATAAGTATCAATCCTTGAATAAAAATATCACGCAAACACACTTCAAACTCCTCTCTTAAACCTGTAATTCTGCACTAACCATCTCCCGAGCATCCGTTTCCAGTTCCGTTTCCATCACTAGGTAAGCCGAAACTTTAATCTTAAGATTTCTTTTCTGACCAACCCTTATATTCTTCGATTTCTTGATCTTAATATACATATTTCTTGTTATTTAAACATATTTTAGACTTCCAATTTCGAGGCTAACATCAGGAAACCCGAATCTCGTTTAATCTCTCTCTAAACCATCACTTAACAAGAATCACAGGTGAGTCTCACAGCCCCTATTTTCACTGTTTTTAAACTGTTTTCGGGGCGAGGGACACGTGTTTAAATTATGTTTTATCATGGTATATTTACAAGCAATGCAAACGATTATCTGTTCATGGTGTTTATCTTGGTTTTCAATGTGAGTGCGCAAGATTTAGAAAGTGATCACTTCGTCGATGGAACTCTAAGGGTAGGGACTACTGTGTTTGATCAACCCACTCGTAGGGGTCGCACCTCTTTGCATAGACGAGTGCCTAGTATGGTCATGGGGTAGTACTACTGGTTGTAAAGCCCGCTCGTAGGGGTCGCACCTCTTTGCATGGACGAGCGCCTAGTTTTCCGAGCACAACGTCCGCGCGTAACCCGCGGGACGGTAATGTTTTAGCTCGTAGTGGCAGCGCCACTTTGCAAGGACGAGCACGGTTTTCAGAAATGTCCGCGCGTAACCCGCGGGACGGTTTTATCAAGCATATGTTTTAATATCAGAAATATGTTTCAATATGGTTCTATCAAGGATATGATGCAATACGATTTATCAAGTCACCAAAACTTGTGAACTCACTCAGCTTATACTGATTCAAATGTTTTTACGTGTCTTTCAGGTGATAATTAGTAGCGCAAGGAGTCACACATAGAGCACTTCACGCAGAACATCTATAAAAATGGTTTTTGGAAGATTTTAGTTCTATCCCTTCCACACGCATGGTTGTTCCCGCCGTGTAAGGGGATATGGCGCGGAAATCTTCAACGTTTTTCATATGTGGATGTTTTTATATGTAATTCTAAACAATGTAATGTATTTTGTACTAGACATTTCATGCGCAATGGAAAAATACATTTGAATGTTTGCAATGACCCGTGCTTGATTATCAATTCCCACTCGCGCGCACCCGGCTGTTTCCGCCGTTTAGGGCCGGGTGTGACAGCTTGACTAACAAGTTCGCCTGTTAAGCGAACTTGTCAGTAACTTCGGTTAAACATACAAAACATAATTAAACATTACAAACTCGATTACAGACACTAGATTATGAACTACTGACACTATTCACCAACAGACTCCCCCTTGGCAGTAGCTTCATATCTTGATCTTTAAGCACTTGTCTCGTAATCTTCAATCTTGTCTCTTCACGCATGCACTCCTTCTCTAACACAAACTGACACAACTCTTTGATACTTCCTCGCTTCGTCCTTCCAAGCAGGAATATAAAATATTTTCTTCTCATTAAGCACCTTCAGATCAGCTTGCGATAAGTTTACCAAATGCATCGGATCGTAAACTCTTAGAAGCTCCTGTTCATCCTCGTCTTCCATCACCGCCTCTGCTATCTCACAATCCACATACCACCACTTTAGGTCTTTAAGCACATCCTTGGGTATTAGCTTCATCGGTACTTCTTTTAGGCACCGGATTGGTTTATACTTCATGACCATCCAAGGTTTTCCATCAGCTCTCAAACCTCTATCCTTGTCTTCAACAAGTTTTCCCTTCTGCGGTTTCAACAGCTCAAACTTCTTCTCTTTTATACTCTCTTTCCATACAATTTTCTCAATGACTCTAGCCATATTATCGTCATTTCGATTGATTAACCCCAATCTGGCTAAGTCTTTCACTTCACATTCCGGCAGTGTATTCAACGACCTTAACATTCTTTTAAAATACTGAACGCCGTCATACCGTTTAATCACAAAGAGCTTCAACTGCTCATCATAGATCCAGCAAATAATCCCTTTCTTCGCTTCAGCATAGCCTTTAATATTGTAACTCTTTTTAAACATTGTAGGGACCGCTGGTTTCTTCGTTTTGACGAACCACTGAGCATAACCTTCCTTCCACCTAGGCTGCTCTTCCCATTCAGTCTCATCATTTTCCATCTCATTACCCATATCAGCTTTCTCAATATCTGGGATCTCGTGTTCAACATTTTTTTCTACTATTTCACCTTCTTCAACATCTTCTTCAATCACAATCTGTGCGCCAATCTTCTCAATCTCCTCAATAGGCAGCACATCATCATCAAACATCACATCATCATCTAGCATATCATCATCTAGTTCTTTCAAAGCATCAATCACACCATCTTCATCATCAACCATCACCACCTCATCACCACCAACTGCACTTGCAGACTCCCCCTGAGCTGTGGAAGTCCCAAGAGCTTGAGTAGTTCTTGGCAACTCACCACCTACACCTTTCGATGCATTGGGATCATCGTCTCCATCATTCCTCTTCTTTGTCCTTAACTCGTCGCCTCTACAGCTTGTCTCCCCCTGAGATGCCAAGAACTCCTTCATAGCATCTATAATTCGCCCATGTTCAACCAGGAGGGACGACTGTAGTTGATTCTCTGCTACAAGGGGCTGAATAGCCTGGGTCTGGATAAAGTTTATCCTCGATTGCTCTGCCACGACCCGTTCAAGTGCAGCTATTCTCTCCGAGTCTGAGAGGGTTGCATCGAAATCAAACCTCATGTTAGATGTGTCTTGAGTATACTCAGCAGGGATCTCGAATGTAACCAGGACATCAGAAGCAGTTGTGGACGTAACCGCAGGTGGTATCGTGACCGACAACCCTGCAGTTGCAACGACTGTCGACTCTACAAATTGTGCCACCACCTCTGAAGGAGTAAGCGTTGGAGGTGGTAAAGACACAATCTCCGGAGTCGTCAGCTGGATAGTAGTGATTGATGGGATGCCGACAGCTGATGTAGCCACCACGGGAACTTCGCCGGCGCTTAAACCTGTGACCTGTACAGATGTAGGAAAAATCGACATACCTGACAGTGCGGATGGAGCGAAACGTACAACTCTTGAAGTCTCTCCAGCTCCCATACCTGCACCTGTCCTTTCCCGTCTCGAACGTCTAATCAACTTGTGAATATCCTCTTCTTCTTCTGACTCAGTATCATCAACTGTCCTCTTCCTCTTCCCTAACGTCTTTTCTCATGTCACCAACATCCTTCTCGCCTCATCCATAACATCATCAAGATCTGAGTCAGCCACCGTCGTAGCTGCTCTAGTAACATTCACTTCCCGAACCTGTGCAGCAGAGACCTGCACCTCTTCTTGCGGATCAAACCGGTCCATGTCGAAGAATCCTTGGCCGCCAAATGCAGCATCAAGGTCTACATCCTCCTCAGCCGACACAACAGGCACAGCAGGTACATCTCGAGGTGCTCCTACCTGTCGTGGTTGAGGGTCTCTGAACTCATCCCCAGTAGCAGGAACATACTCCGGGTTGATTAAATACCCAAACAGTGGAGTATGCCTTGGACGCAGTTCAGGCTTGCTCCTCGCACTGGATGTGCGGCATTGAGCAAAGATACGTTTGCTCACATTCTCCACGTATCGTATTGGGTGTCGTTGAGGCAACGTGGGAGCAACATGATTCAAGATCATCTGAATGAATCTTGGATACATGATGAACCTCTCACGGGCCATCGCTCTTCTCTGTCTATCAATTTCATAAAAGACCATCTGACTAAAGCTATAACGTTTGTTATAAGTCAGAGCAGTCATTGCTGACTGCATGGTCGCACCCATACCATCAGTGCCCGCCTTCCTCCCAGACATGCAGACAATCATAACGTGCATGAGGAAGCGCCACTGATCAAGTAGGAAACCCTTCCTCCGTTGTGTATCGCCCAATGGACCAGAATAGCCCATTCTTAGAAATGCTCCATCGCGAAACGGAGCAACAAACTCCGTAGGATCATCCCTAGTCTCCTCTCCAAATCGTAACGCCACCCGTATTTGTTCAGATGAGAACTGAACTTCTTGATTATTGATGGTTGCTCTCATAACCGGGGGCTCAACACGGCAATCGTATTCCACCGTCTGCCAGAAATCCTCAATATTGGGTAAGGAAATCGGCAGAGTCGTAGTGATTGCGTGGAATATCCTTGAGCGAAGGAGGAATGTGATTATCTCGCGGTAATCCTCCATACCACTCGCTTCCGGGTCTAAGGTGATGAACATGTTGTGACCCGGGAAGAATTGTCTCTGATTATCTCCTCCGTCATCTCCTCCAGCACCTCCAGCACCGGCAACAGCAGCCATATCTGCAACAAACGAATCAAGTTAGATAAACGTTAAAGCATAACACAAGTTCGCTTGTTACCATGAGCGAAGTTGTGATTAATTCTGTATCGGCGAAGTTAAAGTTGGGGCGAAGTTGAGAACAACTTCGCTTCAGCTTTAAGTTCGTCTGATAACTGATAAGTTAAAAGGTCCAGGCGAAGTTAATGTTAACTTCGCCTTACCACAACATCGCCTCAGAACATCGCCTCTCAACATCGCCTCAGAACATCGCCTCAAGCGAAGTTAAGCCTCAGGCGAAGTTACGGATAACTTCGCCCAAACCATAAGTTCGCCTGAATCTGAAACGGCGACAGTAAGGTCGATTACATTCCGGAAAATCTGGTGTTTCTGGTTAATGTGGAGAATAAGGATTCTGAAACACAAGTTTTTAAGGATAACTAGACGACCAGGTTGTACATGACCACGTGAAAACAAGGTTTGAAATCGGGTTTAAGGATCGATCGGCCGAGGTTATTAACCGGTTATCGAAACAACCTTAGATTAACATCAAAGAACAGATAACACGATGTAATGACCCAACGAACCTTTAATTCGGTTTGAAATCGAAGAAAGAAAACAAAGATGATTGACAGATTGATCGATAAGTTCGCTGAAATTTCGAAGAGAATAAGTTCGCTGATATTTAAGAATAATGAACGATTGACCTTTGAAAATCCTTATATAGGGGCGCTGTTATACAGGCGAAGTTATGGTTAACTTCGCCTAGGCGAAGTTATGCACAAGTTCGCCTGTTTAATAACATCGCCTATATTTACAAAATCAAACCTTATAATTTGAATCATTTTGCAATTAAGTTTTAAAACTTCCCTTTAAGAATTAAATGACACGATCAAGTCCAAGTAACCAGTTATAAAATCATAAACTACCTAAGTACGAAAAAAACTTTTAAAAAATTAAAGTATAAGGGATCAAATTTCAGTCTCGATAGGGACTACTACGTTTTAGAAAAGATCCGAACAGGAATCATACTAATTACGTGACTGTCACATAGATCCGTGTTTAGCTGTATTATGACATAAAGAAACAAGTTGTAAGCAAATAAATAACTTAAGATGGTTTTCATCGTTTCTGTGATACGAGTTAAGTTCAATTAAGCTCAAAAATTAAGTGGGCTATGATGCCTCCTATCTATTCTCAAAGCATATTTGGCTTTCCCCAAGTCACCCCGAATTGACCTCGACCTTTAGTGTCTGATTAAGTTTGTAATTACTCTTCATCTGCTTCCCGTTCTCTTTCTTACTCCATGATTAAGAAGTCTTGATATTTTGAACTCTAGAATGTTTCAATAACTCATAAGTTTTTTTTTTTTTTTTTTTTTTTAAACATTCATATAGACTTCAGAGTAGTAAACAACTGCAAGTCCCGAATCTGGATCACTGCAGTTTCTTGAAACGCTATCTTCACGGGAATCAGAACACTTACGGGCTCGTGTATGACTGGGTAATCGCTTTTCTGCCTATCATTCGGAATGATATATATGGAGACATGCAAAACTCATAAGGAGTTTCCACGTAAAATCAAGTAGTTTTAGTATGTATCACAACTACTTTTACGCACCATAAAAAGCTACCATGACATACAATAACTGTCCTAAAGCCTTTTAAGCCTAATAACTTCACTAGTTAAGCACACAGAATCAGTATATCTATCATTTTCCAAGGTTGGATCAATTTTCTGTTAAACATAGCAAACGAACTTCTTACGAAGTAGTAGACTTGAAAAATAATTTCATTTCCTTTAAAAAAACTTTAACATTAATCGCCCCGACCAAAACAAAGTCTTTAGGTAAACGGCTATCCCGAAGATCCAATGGATCAGCTGGACCGACCACATACAAGTATGTGTCCTTCTAACTAAGTATGATCGACTAATTTTAAGCGAAAGAATGACAACTCATCATAAACCTCCCCGGTCACTTTCAGTCCTTTGGTTAATGGCTATCCTCAAATTCTACAAGTAGAAAATGAGGACCAAAACATATCCGAAGACAAGTCCTTCAAACTAAGGCAACCGACATATTTTTAAGCGATAGTGACGTTTTTTTTTTTTTTTTTTTAAATATAACATGAAAAGCATGGTTACTCGGGATTGATCATCCCATTCAGCTCGATAAGGTATTGAAATCTTGTTTTGTCAAACGCTTTAGTATAAAGATCAGCGAAATTATCAAGCGTATCCACCTTTTCAAGCACAATCAGTTTCTTCTCAGCACAATCCCGTATAAAATGATGACGTGTGTCAATATGTTTAGTTTTACTGTGCTTCACGGGATTGTTAGTTACTGAGATAGCAGCTCTGATACCAATTGTAGGTTCCCTAGACGGATCGCACGAGATATATCGGTCTACTCTGGTGCGGAATCCCTGCGTAGATCGTTACGAGTATAGAACACAAACCAAACAAACAAACGAATAACCGAACACACGTTATATATTATAACTCAAACACGTGACGTAATATCACTGTTACAGACTCTCATCCTCACGTTACAATGAACTCGAACTACTGAAACGAACTTAAAACTACTAACCCTAAACCAAGCCTTAAGCTGGTATATAAATACACGCTCCATAACTTCGCTTGACTAACAAGTTTGCCTGTTAAGCGAACTTGTCAGTAACTTCGCTTAAACATACAAAACATAATTAAACATTACAGACTCGATTACAGACACTAGATTATGAACTACTGACACTATGCACCAACACTCCGACCTGTTTATTAGGTAGCATCTGCTTTATCATCTCATCCACCTTTCGAGACATCTCCGAAAATGACGACTGCTGGTTCTTCAATAGGGTGTCGTGCTCAGCCATTCTCTGATGTGTGTTATTATATCTGTCAATAAGGTGAGAAAGCATCATAGATTACTTAGTTAGAATCTCCTTAAGATCCGGATCCATACCGCTACTCTTCCCCGCACTCGAACTCCTTGATCCCTCTGGGTCACTAACATGAACCTGCTCCTACCAGAAACCCTGAGCATTACCTCCCGACCACCAACCATAGTTGGAGTTATTTCTCCATCCTGAGTTTCCGTAGGCATTCGCTCCTCGACTCTGATTACCCAAGTAGTCCACCTTCTCTTGTTGATCGACTGGACAATCAACTGTATCGTGCCCTCCGTGATATATTTCACATTTCTAAGCGATCTTCTTTAACTCTCGGATATCACTCTGCATTTCCAATATGGCATCCGCAATGCTAGAATCATTCGAGACCTGATAAATGCCTCGAGCGGAAGAGGTGGTGGTTTTAGAAGTACCTCTGGCGGATGACTCCTGCTGCTCGGCTAGGGCGAAACTCTCAAACAACCACCCACACTCATCTATATCCAGCTTCTCTAACATGTTTCCTCCAGCTGACGTATTGAATCTCTTCTGCATCTCAAAGGTCAGCCCGTTATGGAATTTCTCAACAACAACCCATTCGAGTAGACCATGATAGGGGGCATCTGCTAAGCAAATTATGGAACCTTTCCCAAGCCAAAGAGTATGCCTCTTCAGGGTCCATGCGGAAGGAACATATCTTATCACGAAGTCGCGAGGCTTTAGATGGCGGAAAATACTTCTTAAGGGATTCAGCTTGAAGATTATCCCAGGTAGTGATACACCCAGGGGGGAGGTTTTCCAACCATAATGAAGCACAACCCTCTAGAGAAAACGTAAAAAGATGAAGGTAGATAGACGCACAAGTGACGTTGGCGATATTAAAAGTGTCGCTGATACCGTTGAATTTACTCAGATGGCCAAGCGCGTCCTCATCTTCAAGTCCGTGAAATGGGGCAGAATTAGTGATGAAATTCATGACGTTGGTCGGAATCTGCAAGTTATTAACATCGGGCATTGCCGGACGTGTGATAGCAGACCGTCTCCCCATAACTCCCTCATTCGCTCTCGAGTGAACCGAACGCCTAGGGGGGTTAGGATCACCCGTATCTAATAAGGAATCAGATGCGTGTACCTTGCTTTCCCGTAGAGCATGTGCAATCTCTCGAAAATCCCTATGGCGCTCACGAAAATCTCTCTCGGTTTGTCAGAAGCAGTGAACTCCGTTGGTCCAAGTGAATGTGTACGTCGCATACGCTGAAAAAGGTAAAATAGTGAGGACCCAAGCTTATCCCTAAAGCACACACGTTACAATCGAGGCACGGATAGCATTAAGGGCAATTCAATAATAAAATAAAACTAATTAATTAACCTAAAACTAACACTACAAATTAACAAAAAGAAAATAGAAACTAACCCTTGAGGATATGCTATGTGCTTGTGTGTTAGCCTTTGAAGGAAGTTGGTATGATCATTTGCATCTTGCAGAATTCTCTTATAACAACAGCTACCATTGGAGTAATGGCATGCCGCCGTTTGAGATGCTATACGGTAGATGTTGTAGAATTTCGGTATATAAGGGAAAGATTGGTCAGAAAGAGATCGGAAGTTTGGAAATTGTGCAGGAAACTTCTTCAAGGATTGAAAAAATCAAGGCAAGAATGAAAGTGATGTGCGAAAAGTGGTATATAAAAATTTAGCAAATAATGACCAAGCAGAACGAGTAATAAAAACCTAGAATACCCTAAACCAAACCACTAGCAACAGGCAAGTGAACCTATCGGGTGTAGTATAGCTATGGGAAGACCGGGAATATCGAAACCTAGAGACACTTATTTAATTAACAAGACTAGTTCTAAAAGCTAATTTAATTAATAATTAAGAAAAATATTATTTTTGGGTTTTTATTTATTTTATTATAAAACTAATAATTAATTAAATAATTAATGAAGTTTAAATAAACTAGGAAAAAACAAATTAAAACTCTAAAACTTAGACGAAAACAATAATGAGAAAGGCGTTACCTAGGCTTGAAATCCTATTTGTGAATCTTGGAGGCTTATCGGTAGTGGGAACTGTGATGGAACCGGGATCTAAAGATACGAAACCTATAGGTAACCTAGCGGATCCTTGATCATTCTCTGGGTGTGACCTAAAAGGAAACGCTAAGAAACATATGACGCAAACCGGTTGGTTGGATCAACTCTCAGTCTCTCCAACAATATTAAAGTACTCTAATGACTAGATCACCTCTCAGTTTCACTAATCACAATACATCAGGGAGTTTAAGGGACGTAAGGAGTAACTTAAAGATGCTCAAAAAGACTCGGGATAGCAAAATTAAAAGCCAATAAGGGAAATTCACTCTCGTGTAATATATACCCAAACCACCTAATTAACAAGACAACCCAGCTATCTATTAACTCTCAGTCTCAAGATAGGTAGAACACTTAATTTCTCTAAACCCTTAAACAAAAGTTCCTATGGATTATGTCGACTATAAACAATAAACTAGTTAGGAACACACAGGTAGGTAACCTAATATGCATCTGCATATGAAAGACATTCACAAATACACATATGGAGCAAATGAATAAAAGTAAATTATGATTAAGCATGCATGTTGTTGGTGCATGATGCCAGTAGTTCATTTATGTCGTGTCTATTGTGTTTGTAATCGTTACATTGTCCTTATGTTGTGTTGAACGTGTTTTTTTAGGTTATGCTTATGGGCGAACTTGTTTAGTGGCGAAGTTAGGGACAACTTCGCCTAGGGTGTTAGGCGAAGTTGTCTCATAATATAAACCTAACTTCGGCCACTTTATTAAGTGACTTTTGCAGTTTTGGTTCAGTATCGAGACGTGATACTTGTTTGGTGCTTTTGTGTTCTCAACATCGTAATATAACAAGTATTCGTTTGTGTTTACATGTTCTTGTGTCATTAACGTATTGCTCGTGTAAACACTCGTATCGTATATGTAGGGGATTCCGCACCCTCGTGTTACGAGATACTCATTTGTAGATCCGGCTGGGAACCTACAATTGGTATCTGAGCCTTAGGCTCTTATGCTATGGTTCGAGATCTGCGTTTTGGTGTTTTTGGCACGTTTCAGATCGATTTTTGGTCAGAACCGCCGTAAATGGCGAAGTTGTCGCTAGGGTTTTGGCGAAGTTAAGAATAGCGAAGTTATGAGGTGAAGTTAAAGAATGGCGAAGTTAAAGAGCGGCGAAGTTATGACTAGGCGAAGTTAGTAAAGTTATAACTGGGCGAAGTTATTGGGAGTGAACTTATTGAATGCGATGTTAAGGGCGAAGTTCACAGGCGAAGTTATGCGTCAGACTTCTGATATGCTAATGGTCAGACTAACGATATGTTTTCCTTTCCTCCGACGTTCACTGGTATTTCCAAAAAAAAAAGGTATTTTCGGGAAATTTCTTGAACGAAAATTTTCATATGCCATTCATATGAAGAGAGGATCATTAGGGAAAAATTTGGTGATAATATTATTTTTTGGAGTTTTCGTCCGAATGGCCAGGTTTACACGATTATTGTGAGGCCGAAAACGTTGTTCCGACAAAGAGTGAAAATTGGTATCTCTTTGTCTTACGTGTGAACAAATACGGGTCAACTATGGATATGGAGTTGAAGTTTTTAATGGGATATTAATTGAAGCTGGAAATTGACACATGGAGGCTTGGTTAAGCTTTTGAGGGTTATTTGGGCATGTGTGTTAGATTTTGTCAAGGTGGTTGTGTGATGAAACTGATCATTTGTTGTTGAGTAGTTGAGGATTGAACCTTATCTTATAAACCGAATGGTTGAGATTATCGATTAGGCACCGGGATACAGGTCAAAGATCTCGATCGATATAGTTCAGAGGGGCTTACACTGAAGGGGAGATCTGATATGTAAGACGTCAGGTGATTGGTAGATTTGTGAAGCTACAAGACAATTTCAGACACTGCTGGTTGAAGACAGGATTGATGTTGCATGTATATGTGAAGTTCAAATTTGAAGATCACAGTGCAATGTTTGAAGATCGTGTCCTACCAGAAGAAGAACACAGAAGAACAACGGAAAAAGGGGATTCTGTTGGTGCATGTTTTGTAACAGATGATCTTTTGTGTTTGTTAGAATTGAGAGCAACGGTCAAGGGGGAATCCTGTGTTGAGACACCATTGTGTCTGTAATTGTTACAGAGCATTTTCTCGTGATTGTGTGGTTCGAGATTATCACTCGAGTGTTATAGTTGTTCCGTTAGACTTTTCATGGAATTGTTTCACGTTAAAATACCATTCTTTTGTTCGTTTCTCAACAATGCACTCCAAATCGCACTTCCCTGTTACTCCCACAACCTTCGAAATCAAATAATCAGAGTTGCAAATCAAAGCCGATAACCCAGCGAAGTTGCCGTCATATGGAACTAGGGTTTCAGCGAAGATATAACACCAGGCTAAGTTAGTTAGTCAGCGAAGTTAACAAAGTCAGCAAGTTAGCAAAGTCAGCGAAGTTAGCTTAACCTCGTCATATACTGTTCACGGAATACTTTTTGATTTAATTTCAGATCTCGTTTTGGCTAAGTATGACTTCTATAAACATCACTGAACTGGTAAAGATGGAAGTTGAAGCTGGCTCAGCGACTAAAGCTCCAAAGTTACTTAAAGGCACTGATTTTGTTGCATGGAAATACAGATTTGAGCAGTATGTGAAATATCAAGATGCCAAGATGTGGGTATGTATTCAAGATGGGTATATCCCTCCAACAACCATGTCTGAAGGTCGGGAGGAACTTAAGAAGTATAATAAGATGGAAGATGATGAAAAGAAGATGTATGAGGCAGAAAGTAAAGCGTTGGCAGCAATAACCATGGAACTGCCTCAAGAGATTCTACACACATTTAGAAAGTACAAGTCCGCTAGAGAACTGTGGGAAGCATTAGAAAACCGCTTTAAAGGAAATGTTGGAATTCGAAACTCAAAGTCAAAGTTGTTGAAAACTCAATTCTCGGTGTTCAAGTGCTTTAAGAATGAATCACTTGATGACTTCATCACAAGATACTATCACCTGATGACAGAATTAAACAATTACTCCATAGAGTACACGGAGGCTAAAATTGTAGAAAAACTTTTGGATGCTCTTCCACCAAAATGGGAGATATACACAGTTTTTATGAGAGAAGATAAAGAGTTTGAAACCTTTGATTTGGAAACAATGGTCAACAAGTTACGTTATTATGAGCTTAATATGATAAGAAAAGAGACGCCTACTGATCAGGTTCAGGATCTGGGAATGTATGGTGGGAAAGGCTCTCCAAACTCAAGCTCTAAACCAGAATCAGCTGCTTATTAATCTGGTGGTGAATTAAACTCTACTAAAGATGGTCATGTGGTGATGAATATGGACGGAGATATATGCTTTGTAGCTGGTGGAAGTGGTTCTTCAAAATCTCAACCCTCAGTCGGTAACTCTTCCACTAGTTCTTCAAGTTTAAATTACTCGAAAATGCCTATGAGTGTAAAATCTGCTGAACAACAATTTGCTCTTTATGCCTCTTTCATCGCGTCTTATGAGAATAACATCAAAGGGAAGATAGTTGATCCTGCAACCTTGGATGAAGACTATGATCAGATAGATGCTGATGACATGGAAGAAATGGATCTGCAGTGGAAAATGGCGATGATAGTAAGAAGGGTAAAAAGATTTATGAAGAAGACTGGAAGAAAGTTCGTGGAATAGAGACCTGGATTTGATAAGTCAATGGTTCGTTGCTACAACTGTCAACAAAATGGACACTTTGCAATAGAGTGTACAAATGAAAGAGTTGAACGGATTCAGAACATGGCTACTCAACAGAACGGGAATGGAAATGGTACTGAGGCAAAAGCAATGTTGTCTCAACAGAATGGGGGGTATAACTGGAACATCAAAGTTGAAGAGGTAATTGAACAAGCAAATCTGGTGAATATTGTGACTGAAAGATGTGACAAGGAACCAGTGGAGGATCAAGCCTACATGGAAGAAGTGAATGACCAGCTCTCAGAGGTATGTTCGGAATCTCAGTGTGAACAATGTGAGAAATTGTCTGAACAATTGAATGCTTTAACTGATAAGTATGTTAGTTTGGACAAAGAATTAAAAATGTTAAAAGAGGAACATCACTATTCTAAAAATAAGGAAAATAGTTTCTCGGTAAAAATAAAAGCTAGTGAAAAAGACATAAGAAGCCTTAAGGCCACTCTAGCTGAGAAGATTCAAGCCATTGATCTAAGCTATGAAGTTGTGGAAGAAAAGACTAAACTTATAGCTGAAAAAGATAAACAGATAGCAGATTACCAAGTAAAAGTGGTGGAATTAAATAGAAAACTTGAACAATTTAGGAATTACTCCATGATGCTTGATCATGCCCTAAGTTTTCAACGTTCCCCGATAAACAAAGGGGGAATTGGATACAATGAAGTTCCACCACCTTTCAATAATAATTACACTTATAATCCCTGTAATCAGCCATCTGAGAATGTTGAAACTGATAAGAATGTAACGGGTAACGTGAAAGTCAACACAATACCCTTTAAAGTCCAAAAAGGCAATACTGACACTAATATAAACGAATCAGTTCAGACAAATTCTCCTGTCACAAGTCAAGGTTCAAATTCTGAAAAGTCAGTCGACTGTCAAGATAGATGATGAAGTTGTGTTGCTCAAACCGGGGGGAGAATTATGCATTTGGTGAAAGAAATCCTCCTTAAACCCATTTGTTCCCCCCTATGTGAAAAAAACCTGTCAGTAACACTGCCTCATCTTCTGCTGAAACTCCCGAAAAGGATGTTCGAATGGACACTAATTGTCCTAACAGGAGTTGTTTTAGGTGTAACAAGATAGGACACTTTGTCAATAACTGTCCGCTGAAAAGGAAGAAATCTAATAATATGAGGCCGACTAAAACTGAGAATAAAACAAACTTTAAAACTGGTGCTGGTAAGAGTTCTATCGCATCCAAAGAAACCAACCTCGTTTTTTTTCCAGTTAATCACAGAATGGGTAATTTCGAATCCATTAAGGCCAGAAACTCGAGGATGTTTGGATGGCCTCATAATCAGTTTTCTAGATATCTTCCATTCAGCCCAAATGGAAACTTCCCTCAAAGGAACTTTAGGCAACCAAGGAGTTGGATGCCGTTTAACAGATTTAATCAACCCAAGACCAGCAGGTCTTGGGTCCCTCCCTTTTAAATCATTTCTTTAACTGTGCAAGAACAGTCGAATAGGGCTGTGAACAACATGTGGGTTGTTGACAGTGGCTGTTCCCGGCATATGAAGGGTAACAAGAAATTGTTATGTGATTGGAAAGCTGTTCAAGGAGGAAGATTGGTGTCGTGGCAATGCAAGAAGCAGACCTCAGTAGCTATATCCACCTGTGAAGCAGAATACATGGCAGCATCAAACTGTTGCTCCCAGGTTTTATGGATACAACAACAAATGCGAGATTATGGTCTGAATTTCACTCAAACTCCTATTTGCATTGATAACACTACAACTATCTCAGTAACTAAAAATCCCGTTAAACATAGTAAAACAAAACATATTGACATTCGTCATCACTTTATACGGGATTGTGCTGAGAAGAAATTAATCTTGGTTGAAAAGGTTGACTCACTGGATAACTTTTCCGATCTTTTTACAAAAGCTTTTGACCGGTCCCATTTTCAAAATCATTTTGAGCTTAACGGGATGATCAATCCCAAGTAACCGTGTTCTCTTTTGTTTTTTTAAAAAAAAACTCACTTTCGCTGAGAATTATGCCAGTGACTTAAGTTTGAAGGACATGTTCTTGAACATGTTTGGTCCTTGTATCTACTTGTAGATTCACAGGATTGTCATTAACCGAATAACTTAAAGCAACTGGGGCGGTTGTGATGTGTTTTTATTTCTTCGTTGAAAATTTTGTCGATTATACTTAGTCGGAGGGACACATATTCTTATGTGGTTGGTCCTGCTAATCCACTGGATTTTTAGGATAGCCATTTACCTTAAGACTTAGAAATGATCGGGGCATCTGAATATCAATTTTTTTTTTGCGAAGTGATATACTTTTTCAGTCTAAAGCTTCTATGAAGCATCTAAATTGGTGTTAACTTGAAAATTGATCCAACCTTTGGAAAATGATAGACAAACTAATTTCATGTGCCGAACGGGTGAAGTTATTAGGCTTAAAAGACATAAGAAGCCTTAAGGCCACTCTAGTTGAGAAAATTCAAGTCATTGATCTAAGCTATGAAGTTGTGGAAGAAAAGACTAAACTTATAGCTGAAAAAGATAAACAGATAGCTGATTACCAAGTAAAAGTGGTGGAATTAAATAGGAAACTTGAACAATTTAGGAATTCCTCCATGATGCTTGATCATGCCCTAAGTGTTCAACGTTCCCCGATAAACAAAGGGGGAATTGGATACAATGAAGTTCCACCACCTTTCAATAATAATTACACTTATAATCCCTGTAATCAGCCATCTGAGAATGTTGAAACTGATCAGAATGTAACGGGTAACGTGAAAGTCAACACAATACCCTTTAAAGTCCAAAAAGGCAATACTGACACTAATATAAACGAATCAGTTCAGACAAATTCTCCTGTCACAAGTCAAGGTTCAAATTCTGAAAAGTCAGTCGACTGTCAAGATAGATGATGAAGTTGTGTTGCTCAAACCGGGGGGAGAATTATGCATTTGGTGAAAGAAATCCTCCTTAAACCCATTTGTTCCCCCCTATGTGAAAAAAACCTGTCAGTAACACTGCCTCATCTTCTGCTGAAACTCCCGAAAAGGATGTTCGAATGGACACTAATTGTCCTAACAGGAGTTGTTTTAGGTGTAACAAGATAGGACACTTTGTCAATAACTGTCCGCTGAAAAGGAAGAAATCTAATAATATGAGGCCGACTAAAACTGAGAATAAAACAAACTTTAAAACTGGTGCTGGTAAGAGTTCTATCGCATCCAAAGAAACCAACCTCGTTTTTTTTCCAGTTAATCACAGAATGGGTAATTTCGAATCCATTAAGGCCAGAAACTCGAGGATGTTTTGATGGCCTCATAATCAGTTTTCTAGATATCTTCCATTCAGCACAAATGGAAACTTCCCTCAAAGGAACTTTAGGCAACCAAGGAGTTGGATGCCGTTTAACAGATTTGATCAACCCAAGACCAGCAGGTCTTGGGTCCTCCCTTTTAATTCATATCTTTAACTGTGCAAGAACAGTCGAACAGGGCTGTGAACAACATGTGGGTTGTTGCAGTGGCTGTTCCCGGCACATGATGGGTAACAAGAAATTGTTACGTGATTGGAAAGCAGTTCAAGGAGGAAGATTGGTGTCGAGGCAATGCAAGATGCAGACCTCAGTAGCTATATCCACCTGTGAAGCAGAATACATGGCAGCATCAAACTGCTGCTCCCAGGTTTTATGGATACAACAACAAATGCGAGATTATGGTCTGAATTTCACTCAAACTCCTATTTGCATTGATAACACTACAACTATCTCAGTAACTAACAATCCCGTTAAACATAGTAAAACAAAACATATTGACATTCGTCATCACTTTATACGGGATTGTGCTGAGAAGAAATTAATTTTGGTTGAAAAGGTTGACTCACTGGATAACTTTTCCGATTTTTTTACAAAAGCTTTTGACCGGTCTTGTTTTCAAAATCTTTTTGAGCTTAACGGGATGATCAATCCCATGTAACCGTGTTCTCTTTTGTTTTTATTTAAAAAAAAACTCACTTTCGCTGAGAATTATGTCAGTGACTTAAGTTTGAAGGACATGTTCTTGAACATATTTGGTCCTTGAATCTACTTGTAGATTCACATGATTGCCATTAACTGGATAACTTAAAGCAACTGGGGCGGTTGTGATGTGTTTTTATTTCTTCGTTGAAAATTTTGTCGATTATACTCAGTCGGAGGGACATATATTCTTATGTGGTTGGTCCTGCTAATCCGCTGGATTTTTAGGATAGCCATTTACCTTAAGACTTAGAAATGATCGGGGTGCTTGAATATTAATTTTTTTTTAAGGAAGTGATATACTTTTTCAGTCTAAAGCTTGTATGAAGCTTCTAAATTGGTGTTAACTTGAAAATTGATCCAACCTTTGAAAATGATAGACAAACTAATTTCATTTGCCGAACGGGTGAAGTTATTAGGCTTAAAAGACTTCAGAATAGTCATTGTATGGTATGAGAGCTTTCTATGGTGCGTAGAAGTAGAAGTGATACAAATTAAACTTACTCGATCTACTGTGGAGAGTCATTTTGAATTGTGCATGTCTCCACATATATCTCTCCGAATGATAGGCAGAAAAGTGATTACCCGGTCATACACAAGCCCGTGAGTGTCTTGATCCCCACGAAGATTGTGTTCTTTTTCTGCAGTGATCCATATTCGGGACTTGCAAGGGTTTGTTATGATATTGTGAAAAAAAATGAATGATGATTATTATTATGTCTTACGTCCTTAGAAATTCATCAATTTACAAAGATCAAGGATGAGGCACCAACTGAGTCTTGTGAAAGCTAATTGAAAAGATTGTCAAGACGACTTATGTATACTGATTGATCAGACACTACGGGTCGAAGTTAAATCGGGGTGACCTGGGAAAAGCCAAATACTCCTTGAGAATAGATAGGAGGCATCACAATTCCTCATAGTGATGTCCATCTAAATTTTGAGTCTAATTGAACATAATCCGTATCATAGAAGCAATGAAAACCATACTAAGTTTTATACCTACCTACAACCTATCTCTCTATGTCATAATAATGCTAAACATGAATCCTTGTGACAGCCTCTTAATCCGTATGATTCCTGTTCGGATCTTTTCTTAAACATGAAGGGTCTCTGAAAGACTGAAATTTGATCCCATCTTTTTATATATGTTTCTTTTGTTTTGTTCCTTTATTTTTCTTATTTTGATTATGTTTTAAATAAAACTCTGGGTTACTCGTTTCAAATTTCTTTTCTCTCTTTCTTTTTGGTTCACAACCTAACTTCGCTGTGGAGAAGTTAACTTAACTGCGAAGTTGTATTTAACTTCGCTCTGGCGAAGTTACCCAAATGGAGAAGTTGTATTAACTTCTCCCTCGGGTCAATTATTGGTCAAACTCACTAAACCCTCGGAGAACTTACACTTGTGATTCAACCATCTTATAATTTGGTTTCTGACTGGTAATAAGGTCCGTTCATACCTATCGATTCATAATTTACTACGTTTGTATGTTAATCAGTTCTATAATGGAAGATTTTGATCTGTTTTATTGTGTAACCTTAAAAGACATCAATACTCATCGTTTTTCAAATGTTTTGGTGATATCTTGATCTTTTTAGTCTTAATCAGACATCCACTTTCATGTTTTTCATCTCTGATTGTTCGTGTTTTCAACTGACAAGAATCTGGTGATTAGCTATGTTCGTAGAGCGAAGTTGCATTTGGGCGAAATTATACCTAACTTCGCTGACACTAACTTCACTACATTTATACCTAGCGAAGTTACATACTTCGCTGAAGCTCCAACTTCGCTACTGTCATATCAGCGAAGTTATAAGCCGTATTCCGCACTTATATAACTTAGCTTGTTTGTTGCAGATATGGCGGCTATAGCAGGTGCAGGTGGTACAGGTGGTGATGACGGAGATGGTGATAAGAGACAGTTCTTTCCAGGTAACAACATGTACGCTACCTTGGATATGGATAGTCATGGAGCTGAAGGTTTTAATGAGATCATCTCGTTTCTCATTCGTTCACGTATCTTTCATACTATCACCACCACTCTGCCGATATCTCTTCCAAATATTGAAGATTTTTGGCGAACAGTTGAATATGACTGTCGTGTTGAACCTCCAGCTATCCGAGCTACAGTCAATAATCAGGTGGTACAGTTCTCAGCTAATCAAATTAGAGAAGCCTTATAGTTCGGGGTTGAAACCACTCAGGATCCTACTGAGTACTCTGTTACTTTCAGAAACAGAGCTTTTCTTCGTATGGGGTATTCGGGTCCGTTGGTAGATTCACAATGGCGAAAGGGATTTCTGTTGGACCAGTGGCGTTTCTTAATGCATGTATTGATTGTGTGCATGTCTGGTCGCAAAGCTGGATCTGATGGTATGGGTGCGGCAATGAAATCGGCAATGACCGCGTTGACTTATTACAAGCCGTATAGTTTCAGTCAGATGGTATTCTATGAGATCGATCGTCAGTGGCGAGCTGTGGCAAGGGAACGTTTCTTAATGTATCCCAGATTCTTACAGATGATTCTTAATCATGTTGCCCCCAATCTGCTACAACATCGCCCTATCTCTTATGTGGAAAGTATAAACAAGAGAATTTTTGTGCAATGTAAGTCATCGAGTGCACGAAGCAAGCCTGAACTTCGTCCTAGGCACACTACATTATTTGGGTATCTTATGAACCCTGATTATGTTGCCCCACCAGAGGATGAGTTAAATGATTCGGCAACAAGTTGATATTCCTCAACCTCCTCCTGTGACTCAACCACCACTGGTGGTTCAAAGAGCTCCTATTGTTGATCCAGATGTAGCTCCTGCCGAACAAGTTGATCTTGAGGTTGCCTTTGGAAGACAAGGTTTCTTTGATATGGCTACGGTTGATCCTGCTGAACTTCAAGCCTCAGTAGTTAATGTTTCTGGTATGAATGCTTCTCAGGTAGATACTATTGTGGGTCCATCTATTGCCTCAGTGGAGGATTCTGAGGAAACGTTATCTGATTCTTCCAATGATGATGCTGTTGAAGCTCGGAGAGTTCTTGCGGCACAAGAAAGAATTCAAGGAAAACGAAAGAAAGATTCAGATGATAGTGAGTCAGATTATGAGGAGGAGATGTATGCCTTAGTACGTAGATCTAAGAAGGCTAAAGCTGGTGAAAGCTCGGGTACTGTTCATTTTGATCCTCCACGGTTGTCTGGTATGTCTACACTGCTTCAATCGTCATCTGATTCGTTACTGGTGCCATCAAGTGCTCCGTCGCTGGCTTTGTCAGCACCGTCTCTTGCACCCACTACGGTACAGGTGTCTACACCAGCGATTGTTTCTCTTCCACCTCCTTCTGTTACTCCATCGGAGGTGGTTGCAATGTTTGTTGAGTCTACACTGGTGGCTACCGCTGGGGTATCTGTCTCTGTTTCACCTACAATTACTACACCATCTATATCTGTTATTCTAGTAAACTTGAGCATCCCACTGCCATATGCTCAGGATACTTCTCACATGTCGTTTAATTTTGATTCTACTCTGTCAGATTATGAGAGGATTGCGGCTCTTGAAAGGGTGGTTGCTAGCAGTCAAGGGTGAATGTTATTCAAACTCAAGCTATTAATCGTCTGGTGGCAGAGAATCAACTTCATACTGCACTTCTTGTTGAGCATGGCAAGTTGTTAGATAAGCTGAAACAGTTCTTAGCATCTCAGGGGGAGTCGAGTTGCAAGGGTGACGAGTTGAGAACAAAAAAAGCGACAAGACAGAGACGATGATCCCGATGCATCAAAAAATACAAATTGTGAGCTGCCAAGAACTGAACAAACTCTTGGGGCTTCCACATCTCAGGGGAGTCTACTGCACCTTCGGGTAGTGCAGGTGGTGAGACTGTGGTAGTAGATGATGAGGATATGGATGATAATGTGCTGAATTTTAGTGAGATTGAGAAAATTGGTGAACAAATTGAGATCGATAGGGGTTTAGAGGAGGGTGAGATAGCTGATGATGATGTTGAGCATGACATTCCTAGTGCTGGTCAAGAAAGTTTGGGTCAAGGTGATAATGTGTCAGGTGACTCTGAATGGGAGGAACAGCCAAGATGGAAAGAAGGATGTGCTCAGTGGTTTTTCAAAACAAAGAAGCCAGTGGTACCTGCGATATTCAAGAAAAGTTATAATATCAAGGGTTATGCTGAATCGAAGAAAGGAATTATTTGTTGGTTATATGATGATCAGTTAAAGTTGTTTGTGGTAAAAAGATATGATGGGATTCAGTACTTTGCCAAGAGATTGAAATCGCTCAATACGTTGCCTGAGTGTGAAGTGAAGGATTTGGCTCGATTAAGGCTGATCAATAGAAGTGATGATAATTTTGTGAGATGGGTTGGAAAGATTGTGTGGAAGGAAAGTGTTAAGGAGAAAAAGTTTGAGTTGTTGAAGCGTCAAATGAGAAGTTGATTGAAGATAAGGAACGGGGAATACGGGCTGATGGCAAGCCAAGGATGGTGATGAAGTATAAGCTGATTCGTTGTTTGAAAGAGGTTCCAATGAAGATTATGCCTCAGGATGTGTTAAAGGATCTTAAGTGGTGGTATGATGACTGCCAGACTGCCAAAGCCGTGACGGAAGATCAAGATAAACAAGAGGTCTTGAGAGTGTATGATCCCATGCACTTGGTTAATTTGTCTCAAGCTGATTTGTAGGTACTCAATGATAAGAAGATCTTTTATATCCCTGCCTGGAAAGATGAAGCGAAGAAATACCAAAGGGTGGTCTCAGTCTGTGTGAGACGGGGCGTTCATGCTTGAAGACGAAAGATATGGGATTTTTGGATTACGATACACGGAAAAAGGTGTTAGAGATATGAAGCTACTGTCAATGGGAAGTCTGTTGGTGCATGATGCCAGTAGTTCATTTATCTCGTGTCTATTATGTCTGTAATCGTTATATTGTCCTTATGTTGTGTTGAACGTGTTTGTTTAATTTATGATTATGGGCAAACTTGTTTAGTGGCAAAGTTAGGGACAACTTCGCCTAGGGTGTTAGGCGAAGTTGTCGCTTAATGTAAACCTAACTTCGGCCACTTTATTAAGTGAGGTTTTGGTTCAGTATCAAGACATGATACTTGTTTGGTGCTTTTGTGTTCTCTACATCGTAATATAACAAGTATTCTTTTGTGTTTACGCGTTCTTGTGTCATTAACGTATTGCTCGTGTAAACACTCGTATCGTATACGTAGGGGATTCCGCACCCTCGTGTTACGTGATACTCCTGTGTAGATCCGGCTGGGAACCTACACATGTTCATCTTATTAAACATCCTAAAGTTGGTTAAAATAATATTAGTCCAACACAAGTCACCCAATAAACCAAAACTCAACAAATATTCATTCCCAAAACCTAGGTAACTAAAAGAGTTTAGCCAATAATCATGTTTAAAAACGAAACTAAAGTAAATATAAAAGAGTTCATCGAAAAAGAATTAATATTAGTTGAGCTACGATCCTGCTAGCTTAAATTTATTAAGGAGACTGCTTGCTTGAATTTTAATCCTCTTGTCTGCTTGCTTGAATTACAGACCTCAACCCCAACGAAATAATAATAACAATAATAATAATAATAATAATAATAATTATTATTATTATTATTATTTTATGGCTGCTGTCTCTGACTTGACGTCTCAAGAAAATAATAATAATAATATGTTGCCTTTTCTTCAAACCCCTTTATTTTTCTCCTTGGACGTTGTGTCCCCACCGAAAATATATAACGATGTGGTTGTAGGGTTTAATCCAATTTCTTGTTTTACAATTCATCATCTTCAAAGCCCACTAAAGCATGTTTCCCGTGGCCCTCTTTAAACATTCTTATTTTAAGGCCCTGACACAACAAACAATTTAGATGATTTGTTGAAATTAATAACATGTAACAAAAATCTCATGTGAATAAAAATAATAATATGTAAAAGTAGATTTTGATTTCAAGTGCATAACCAATATAAACGTCTCAATTATAATTAACGCGTTATTATTTTTATTAATACTCTAAACTCAATTTAATTATTTTAGCTCACTGTCTCTTGTAAACTTTAAAATTCAAATATGAGCCAAGTATGGGTTATATTCAATAAAGTTAGCTCAAAAGTACTTAAAAGTGCAAAGAATATTTATATATAATAATATATTATTTAGCCCATATCAGAAAGCTGCTCATGATCGCCAGAAGTCCTTTGCTGACAAGCGGCGACGACCGATTAAATTTAGCATTGGTGACAGTGTGATGCTCAAGGTCTCACCTTGGAAGGAATTATTGGTTTCATGAAGAGAGGAAAGTTAAGTCCAAGGTATATTGGACTGTTCAGAATCATAGATCGTGTGCCTGAAGTGGCTTACAAGCTAGCTTTACCAAAGAATTAAAAGGATTTCACTCTACCTTTCATGTTCTCATTTGAGAAAATGTCTAGTTGATGTCACCTCTCATGTGCCATTAGTAGAGATTGACTTTAATGAACAGCTAAACTATATCGAACATCGTGTAGAGATCTTTGACCGCAAGGAAAAGCAACTCCGTCATAAAGTTATCCCTTTTGTGAAGGTGATATGGAAGCATCGTTAGGGATCGGACGCTACTTGGGAAATTGAAGAAGAGATGCGCAAGTTTTACCCAGATTTGTTTAAGTAATAGTTAGGTTTTGGGGACGAGACCTCTTTAAGGAGGGAAGACTTGTAACATCATACTTTTAACAATAATAATAAATAAAAAGAAATTTCGTTTTCTTAAGGGTGTGTTATTATTTAGTTAAGTTAAATAAATAATGAAGTGTGGGCTTGGTTAATAAAAGATGGAATAAGGGATGGTGATGGGCTTTAGGTCCATGGGCTTAAGGGTATATAAACTCCCTTAAACATCCATAAAACCCTAAAACCCTCATTTCCATCTTCTAGCCTCTATACACACTCAAAAACACACACAAACACTCTCATCTGTTACGGATCAGCTTTTAATCCAAACCAAAAAGATTTTATGCTAGAATTCATCATACAAACAAGCAAAACATCCATATCGGACGTTGAAGCTAACCCGTAGCCAAAATACGCCAAAAATTTACGTTTTATATATAAAGGTTTAGTTTTTAAAGATGGTTTGCCCTAAGATTCGATACATAGGCAAATCGGGCCCTATTAAGTAGGAAAGTTATGAAATTGGACGTAAACGAGGTGTTTTGGAATGAAACGGGACAAACGGGTGACGTTTGGAACATATTCACGCAAGGAAACGATATCATATAGACTAAAGCTCGTTCCTTATTCAAAACGGCAAAATGAGTCGAAAGGAAAGGCTGGAAAGTGATGAAAATGTAACCCATATTTGAATCAGTTCCTTAAGAAACCTTATTCAAAGAAAATGTAATCGAACCGAATGGCCAGAAAAAGCATTCAAATCGAATGGACAGAAAAAGTAATCGAATCGCATGAGAAATGTAATCGATTCGAATGGCCAAAAAAATTAATCGAATCGCGTGAGAAATGTAATCGAATCGAATGGCCAGAAAAAGTAATCGAATCGAATGAGTGATTTGATTCGATTAAAATTTCCATTCGATTAGAATCTGCCTTTCGATTAGAATTTAGAATTCTATTAGATTAGTTCAGACTTAAGTATTCTGATGAAATTTAGTAAAAGAATGTTAATGAAAATAAAAATTTTCCAAGCTGACCTGGCAGCTCGACCCCAACCAGGGGCTCTGCCCCTTGGACTCTGCTAGGGGCTGCCGCCCCTAGGCCCGATGCCATAGGCGCTGCCCCCGGACCCCGTAGTAAGGCAGGTTAAGTATGTAGTATATGAATGAATTGTATGTTTCTTAATTAACTAGAACTCTCTCAGCGTAGCACACTTTTAGTATGCACGCAGGTGAATAGGCTAAGGCAGCTCGCTTGATGGAAGACGTATGGCATTGGACTGAAGATACTGCCATCTTGAAAAGAATGTTGTGATGTTTTAAGGTGACTTTGTAAATTATGTTTCAAGACAAGAGTTTAGTTGTTGAGACTATTTGAATGATTTGTAATATATGGTTGATGTTTTTATACTCCGAGAAAAGTTTTATATTAACTAAGATATTTTGAACTTTGTTTATAAATAAATCCAACGCAAAAGTAGGGTACCGGGACCGGGGCCTTACAAGTTGGTATCAGAGCATAAGTTCGAGAGAAATAATCATCCTACATGCTTAAACTCGAACAAAGAATGGGACATAAGTAAGAAAAGAAAGAAGATATCGGTTCAAGGAAACCATGTGTCACTCAAGCAAGCTAAGTAAAGGTAAAGTACATAATTAATTTCACGTGTAATGTAAGAATATGTAACAAAGTTAGCTTAACTTCTAGAGATAGGATTATATGATGATATGAACTGTTTGATTGTCTAACTGCTAAAAGTAGAACTAGCACAAGTGGATTCACAAAGGGAAGTGTATAGGAAAAGGAAAGTAACGTGATCAGCTAATCACATCTGGCCACTGTAATTACCTGTTAGCCTTACTATCCTTTTACTAAATACTCCATCCGTCTCTTTGAAAGTGTCCACATTTCCTTTTTAGGTTGTCCTATTGCAAATGTCCACTTTTAAAATTTATTAACTAATTTCAATGTTTACCCTTACAAAAATGCAATCATTCAAACTTTTTAAATTTTGTCTTTTTATATATGTCAAGGGCATTATAGTCATTTGTTAAGCAAAAAATGTAATGATTCAAACTTTCTTAAATTTTGTGTTTTTCAAACCATGACACTTGTTATGGGACGGAGGGAGTAGTTCTTTGAGTGATGACGTCTGTGTTTCTTTATAGTATACGAATGGCTGGAGCAAGAAAGATTGTTGGCCAAGAAGGTTGTACTGGGCATCGTGGCAGGCCACGCGTTGTCCAAGAACCTTCTGTAGAACCAGTTACTAACACAAGAGAAGAGAGGAGTGAAACTCTGCAAGGACCAAGCAACAATGAAGGGTATCAACTGGATCGTGTTGTTCAAGCCGCCATTGCTCAAGCTATAGCTGCTACAGTGAAGAAATTACAACCAAGAAAGTCTACTAAAAGCCATGCAAGGACCGCTGAGAGGCAGGGGAAGATGGTAATGACGAGGAAGGTGACTCTAGTGAAGTTCGATCTGTGAAATTCGATGAAAGGATGAGAGGTTGAGGTGGGTGTAACTACAATTCGTTCAATGGTTGTGACCCGCCAAAGCTGACTGGTGAACTGTCAAAGTGCACGATCGTGCATTACCGGAACTAGCTAATGCACTTTCTAAATTGATTCAGTCTTGTTCTCGGCATCGGCTAGCGCACGGGCTCGTCTCCATGGAAGTGCACGGTGGTGCACTAAAAGTGTATGATGGTGCACAATCATCTTGTAACCGTACCAGATGTGCACGGGTTCCAGTAAAGGTGCACCATTATACTTATAAAGTGCATGATGGTGCACTTTCATCAGCATGGTCGTGCACCTTCTCGATATGGTCATGCACTTTCTCATCATGGTCATGCACTTTAACTGCATGGTCATGCAGTTTTGGAAGATTCTTGATTTCTGGCCGAAAAGCGCCATCTTTTCGTCGTTTCTTCTTCGAGTAGGCGCCCGGACCTACAAATTCACAAATAACATATAAAAGTACCAAATACAATGAATTTGCATGGAGTTTTATTTAAATAAGAAGATAATTCGATGCTAAAAGATTTAGGTGTTTCATCAACATTCTAACGTACCATCAAATTTATACTTATGCTTAAATAACCACATGTTGCGAATAACATTCGTAGTAGGATATCTTGGGACTAACTCCCAAGTCTCATTTTTAATAACGGCATTAAATTCATTGGTTTTGGCGTTAGACCATTCCGATGTAGACAAGCCGTGAACAATATTTATTTGGAATGGTTATTATTATGGTGGTGTGAAGATTAAATAGTTTCTTTGGCTTGGTGATACCATCCATTGCGCGTGTGTGCATGGTACGGGTTGATTGTGTGATGGCAATTGGACAGTAACAGAAGGTTGTGTTGGGGTAGGTAATTGTGAATTTGTTGTTGTAATCGGGCTGAGCAAAAGGAATGTGGGCTGGGATTGAGGAGGTTGGGTCATGAAAGGAGTAGCGGGTGATATGTTCAAAGACTGTATGTGGGTCAAGGACTGAGCTGGGCTTGAGTTATCTGGGGAGGGTGTTGGAGTGGGTTGGGTAGTTTGTTGTGGATTGGGATGTATGTGGTGCCAGAAATGTGGGCTAAGGGAATTTTCAAGAAAATTATATGATGTTTTTTGTGGAGATGTGGAGGCGAATGGAAAGACGGTTTCTTCAAAGAAGACATGACGGGAGATGATGATTTGGTTTGTTTGAAGGTTAAGGCATTTATACCCTCGGTGATTTTGTGGATACCCGAGGAAGACACGTAGGATAGAACGATTTGCTAGTTTATGAATGGTGGTGGAGGGGAGAAGAGGGTAGCAAAGGCAACCGAAAACTCGTAGCTAATTATAAGAGGGTGTTCATTTGTAAAGACGACTAGTTGGTGTTTGTAATTTGTGGATTTTATTAGGTAAAATTTTTAAAATATATACTGTCCTTTCAAGGGCGTGGTGTCACATATTAGGAGGTATGAAAGCATGAGCGAAGATGGTACGTATTATATTATTAGTGGTCTGAAATTTACTTTCGGCTTTGCCATTTTGGGGTGAGGTGTGTGGGAATGATAGGCGGAAGAGCATGCCATTTTGGGCACAAAGTTGTTTAAATGTCCTATTAATATATTTGGTGCCATTGTCACATTGAAGTGACTTAATTTCGTGTTCGAATTGGGTTTCCATTTGCTTGTAAAAGTCAGCAAAAATGGCGAACACTTGAGATTTGTGAGATAATGGGTAAGTCCACAAGAAATCATAATAGTCATCTAAAAACAAGATATGATAATAGTCTCCAGTCATATTAATAATAGGAGAAGTCCATAAATCACTGTGGATTATGTCGAAGGGTAAGAAGGTACATGAATAAGAATCTTGAAATGGTTATCTAATACTCTTCCTAAAAACAAAAGATTGACAAAGTTTTGTATTATTCATAACATAAGAAATAGAACTAGTGATCTCACGAAGGTGGGATTTGGTGAAGGTGGTTGGGAGCAATGTTTTGAAACTTGGACCAGACCGGCCGGTCGGACCGGTCGGACCGGGACCCGATAAACATAGCGGTTAGGGTGGAGGTATTGTAACATTCCGTTATTTTTGTTTATAAACTTTTAATGTACATTTGAAGTATTATTTGATGAGCGTTTAGGAATAGAACAATTGTTTAAGATGCGAGTGCATCGATGAACACTTAAAGTCATTAAATATCGTCTTAACTTGACACATATATATATATATATGTATGTATATATAGATCAAATATAATAAAATGTTATGAAAGTAATCTTAATATCAAATCTATTTAGGACATTTTTATATATATAATAGTAAATTATTCGACTGGAAAGTGATGAAAATGTAACCCATATTTGAATCAGTTCCTTAAGAAACCTTACTCAAAGAAAATGTAATCGAATCGAATGGCCAGAAAAAGTAATCAAATCGAATGGCCAGAAAAAGTAATTGAATAGAATGAGTGGTTCGATTCGATTAAAATTTCCATTCGATTAAAATCTGCCTTTCTATTAGAATCTGCCTTTCGATTGGAATTTAGAATTAGATTAGATTAGTTCAGACTTAAGTTTTCTGATGAAATTTTAGTAAAAGAATGTTAATGAAAAGAAAATTTTTCCAAACTGACCTAGCAGCTCGACCCCAACCAGGGCTCTGCCGCTTGGACTCTGCTAGGGGCTGCTGCTCCTAGACCCCGATGCCAGGGGCGCTGCCCCCGGACCCCCGTAGTAAGGCAGGTTAAGTATGTAGTATATGAATGAATTGTATGTTTCTTAATTAACTAGAGCTCTCTCAGCGTAGCACACTTTTAATATGCACGCAGGTGAATAGGCTAAGGCAGCTCGCCTGATGGAAGACGTATGGCATTGGACTGAAGATACGCCATCTTGAGAAGAATGTTGTGATGTTTTAAGGTGACTTTTTATATTATGTTTCAAGACAAGAGTTTAGTTGTTGAGACTATGTGAATGATTTGTAATATATGGTTGATGTTGTTATACTCCACGAAAAGTTTTTAATCAACTACGATATTTAGAATTGTGTTTATGAATAAATCCAACGCCAAAGTAGGGTACCGGGACCGGGGCCTTACAAGTTGGTATCAGTGCATAAGTTCGAGAGAAATAATCATCCTACATGCTTAGACTCCAACAGAGAAATGGACATAAGTAAGAAAAGAAAGAAGATATCGGTTCAAGAAAACCATGTGTCACTCAAGCAAGCTAAGTAAAGGTAAAGTACATGATTAATTTCACGTGTAATGTAAGAATTTGTAACGAAGTTAGCTTAACTTCTAGAGATAGGATTATATGATGATATGAATTGTTTGATTGTCTAACTGCTAAAAGTAGAACTAGCACAAGTGGATTCACAAAGGGAAGTGTATAGGACAAGGAAAGTAACGTGATCAGCTAATCACATCTGGCCACTGGTATTACCTGTTAGCCTTACTATCCTTGTAATAAATAGTTCTTTGAGTGATGACGTCTGTGTTTCCTTATAGTATACGAATGGTTGGAGCAAGAATGGTTGTTGGCCAAGGAGGTTGTACTGGGCGTCGTGGCAGGCCACGTATTGTCCGAGAACCTTCTGTAGAACCAGTTACTAACACAAGAGAGGAGAGGAGTGAAACTCTGCGAGGACCAAGCAATAATGAAGGGTATCAACTGGATCGTGTTTTTCAAGCCGCCGTCGCTAATACCAGAACCTGCCCCGATCATTATCCGGCGATTGCCCCAGCATCTACTTACCGATGAGTATAGGCGCCACGTCCTGTATACCAGGTACTCGGTGCTCAATCTCTGAGGTGACGATGACCTTATACGTATGGCCTCCACTGTCTACGCTCAAGAGATAGTGGAACGCTACGTTGAAGCTTCCTTGGTGGAGGATGGATTTCATCCCTAGTCTAATATGCGCCGCTACCCGGAAATCCGGAGCGAGCGCGAATTTTAGGGGTACGTACCTATGAGTCGTACATCACTATTAGAGAGCTGGGAACCCGCGAAAGCGCGCCGTATCAGCGAGTTCTGCGGGCAATCAATCGCTGTGATCTGCTTTTACCACGTCGGGTCGGACGCAGATGGGTTTGAGGAGGACAGATTGGTTAACTGCCAGAGATAAGATTATATGATGATATGAACTATTTGATTGTCTAACTGCTAAGAGTAGAACTAGCACAAGTGGACTCACAATGGGAAGTGTATAGGACACGGAAAGTACCGTGATCAGCTAATCACATCTGGCCACTATTATTACCTTTTAACCTTACTATCCTTGTACTAAATAGTTCTTTGAGTGATGACATCTGTGTTTCTTTATAGTAAACGAATGGCTGGAGCAAGAAAGTTTGTTGGCCATGAAGGTTGTACTGGGCATCGTGGCAAGCCATGCGTTGTTCGAGAACCTTCTGTAGAACCAGTTACTAACACAAGAGAGGAGAGGAGTGAAACTCTGCAAGGACCAAGCAACAATGAAGGGTATCAACTGGATCGTGTTGTTCAAGCCGCCATTGCTCTAGCTATAGCTGTTACAGTGAAGAATTTACAACCAAGAAAGTCTAATAAAAGCCATACAAGGACCGCTAAGAGGTAGGGGAAGATGGTAAGAAAGTTGATGACGAGGAAAGTGACTCGAGTAAAGTTCGATCTGTGAAAGTCGATGAAAGGAGGAGAGGCTGAGGTGGGTGTAACTAAAAGTCGTTCAAAGGTTGCGACCCGGCAAACCTGACTGGTGCACTGTCAAAGTGCACGGTCGTGCATTACCGGCACTAGCTAGTGCACTTTCTAAATTGATGCAGTCTTGTTCTCGGCATCAGTTAGCACACGGGCTTGTCTCCTTGGTAGTGCACGGTGGTGCACTAAAAGTGCATGATGCTGCACATTCATCTTGTAACGGTACCAGATGTGCACGGGTTCCAGTAAAGGTGCACCATTATACTTATAAAGTGCATGATGGTGCACTTTCATCTACATGGTCGTGCACCTTCTCGATATGGTCATGCACTTGCTCAGCATGGTCATGCACTTTAGCTGCATGGTCATGCACTTTTGGAAGATTCTTAATTTCTGGCCAAAAAGCGCCATCTTTTCATCGCTTCTTCTTCGGACGGGCGCCCAGACCTGCAAATTCACAAATAACATATATAAGTACCAAATACAATGAATTTGCATGGATTTTTACTAAAATAAGAAGATAATTCGATGTTAAAAGATTTATGTGTTACATCAAAATTTCCAACGTACCATCAAATTTATACTTATGCTTAAATAACCACATGTTGCGAATAACATTCCTAGTAGGATGTCTTGGGACTAACTCCTAAGTCTCATTTTTAATAACGGCATTAAATTCATTGGTTTTGGCGTTAGACCATTCCAACGTAGACAAGGCGTGAACAAGATTTTTTTGGAATGGTTATTATTGTGGTGGTGTGAAGATTAAATAATTTCTTTGGCTTGGATATGCCATCCATTGCGCGTGTGTGCATGGTACGGGTTGATTGTGTGGACTATTATAATGATGGAGATGGAAATTGGATAGTAACAGAAGTTTGTTTTGGGGTAGGTAATTGTGAATTTGTTGTTGTAACCGGGCTGAGCAAAAGGAATGTGGGTTGGGATTGAGGAGGTTGGGTCATGTAAGGGGTAGCGGGCGATGTGTGCAAAGACTGTATGTGGGTCGAGGACTGGGCTGGGATTGAGTTATCTGAGGAGGGTGTTGTAGTGGGTTGGGTAGTTTGTTGTGGATTGGGATGTATGTGGTGCCAGAAATGTGGGTTAAGGGAATTTTCTAGAAAATTATATGATGTTTTTGGTGGAGATATGAAGGCAAATGGAAAGATGGTTTCTTCAAAGACGACATGACGGGAGATAATGATTAGGTTTGTTTGAAGGTTAAGGCGTTTATACCCTCGATGATTTTGTGGATACCCAAGGAAGACGTGTTACGATTTGCTAGTTTGTGAATGGTGGTGGAGGAGAGAACAGGGTAGCGAAGGCAACCGAAAACTCGTAGGTATTTATAAGAGGGTGTTCATTTGTAAAGACGTCGAGTTGGTGTTTGGAATTTGTGGATTTTATTAGGTAATATGTTTAAAATATATATCGTCATTTCAAGGGCACGGTGCCACATATTAGGAGGTATGGAAGCATGAGCGAGGATGGTACGTATTATATTATTAATGGATCGAAATTACGTTCGGCTTTGCCATTTTGAAGTGAGGTGTGTGGGAATGATAGGCGGAAGAGCATGCCATTTTGGGCACAATGTTGTTTAAATAAGCTATTAATGTATTTGGTGCCGTTGTCAAATTGAAGTGACTTAATTTTGTGTTCGAATTGGGTTCCCATTTGCTTGTAAAAGTCAGCAAAAAGGGCGAACACTTGCGATTTGAGAGATAATGGGTAAGTCCACAAGAAATCATAATAGTCATCTAAAAACAAGATATAATAAAAGTCTCCGTCCGTACTAATAATAGGAGAAGTTCATAAATCACTATGAATTATGCAAAGGGTAAGAAGGTACATGAATAAGAATCTTGAAATGCTTATCTAATACCCTTCCTAAAAACAAAAGATTGACAAAGTTTTGTATTATTCATAATATAAGAAATAGAACTAGTTATTTAGCGAAGGTGGGATTCGGCGAAGGTGGTTGGGAGCAATGTTTTGAAACCCGGACCAGACCGGCCGGTTGGACCGGTCTGACCGGGACCCGGTATACATAGCGGTTCGGGTGGTGGTATTGTAACATTCCGTTATTTTTGTTTATAAAATTTTTAATGTACATTTGAAGTATTATTTGATGAGCGTTTAGGAAGAGAACAATCGTTTAAGATGCGAGTGCCTCGATGAACACTTAAAAGTCATTAAATATCGTCTTAAGTTGACATATATATATATATGTGTGTGTATATGTATATGTATATGTATATAGATCAAATATAATAAATTGTTATGAAAGTAATCTTAATATAAAATCTATTTAAGACATTTTTATATATATAATAGTAAATTATTCGGCTGGAAGGTGATGAAAATGTAACCCGTATTTGAATCAGTTCCTTAAGAAAACTTATTCAGAGAAAATGTAACCGAATCGAATGGCCAGAAAAAGTAATCAAATCGAATGGCCAGAAAAAGTAATCGAAACGCATAAGAAATGTAATCGAATCGAATGGCCAGAAAAAGTAATCGAATCGAATGAGTGATTCGATTCGATTAGAATTTAGAATTAGATTAGATTAGTTCAGACTTAAGTTTTCTGATGAAATTTTAGTAAAAGAATGTTAATGAAAATAAAATTTCTTCAAGCTGACTTGGCAGCTCGACCCCAACCAGGGGCTCTGCCCCTTTGACTCTGCTAGGGGCTGCTGCCCCTAGACCCCGATGCCAGGGGCGCTTCCCCCGGACCCCCTTAGTAAGGAAGGTTAAGTATGTAGTATATGAATGAATTGTATGTTTCTTGATTAACTTGAACTCACTCAGCGTAGCACACTTTTAGTATGCACGCAGGTGAATAGGCTAAGGCAGCTCGCCTGAAGGAAGACGCATGGCATTGGACTGAAGATACTGGCATCTTGAGAAGAATGTTGTGATGTTTTAAGGTGACTTTTTAAATTATGTTTCAAGACAAGAGTTTAGTTCTTGAGACTATTTGAATGATTTGTAATATATGGTTGATGTTTTTATACTCCACGAAAAGTTTTTAATCAACTATGATATTTAGAATTGTGTTTATAAATAAATCTAACGCCAAAGTAGGGTACCGGGACCGAGGCCTTAAAGTTGGTATCAGGGCATAAGTTCGAGAGAAATAATAATCCTACATGCTTAGATTCCAACAGAGAAATGGACATAAGTAAGAAAAGAAAGAAGATATCGGTTCAAGAAAACCATGTGTCACTCAAGCAAGCTAAGTAAAGGTAAAGTACATGATTAATTTCACGTGTAATGTAAGAATTTGTAACGAAGTTAGCTTAACTTCTAGAGATAGGATTATATGATGATATGAATTGTTTGATTGTCTAACTGCTAAGAGTAGAACTAGCACAAGTGGATTCACAAAGGGAAGTGTATAGGACAAGGAAAATAACGTGATCAGCTAATCACATCTGGCCACTGGTATTACCTGTTATCCTTACTATCCTTTTAATAAATAGTTCTTTGAGTGATGACATCTGTGTTTCCTTATAGTATATGAATGGTTGGAGCAAGAATGGTTGTTGGCCAAGGAGGTTGTACTGGGCGTCGTGGCAGGCCACGTATTGTCCGAGAACCTTCTGTAGAACCAGTTACTAACACAAGAGAGGTGAGGAGTGAAACTCTGCGAGGACCAAGCAAAAATGTAGGGTATCAACTGGATCGTGTTTTTCAAGCCGCCGTTGCTCATGCTGTAGCTGCTAAAGTGAAGAATTTACAACCTGGAAAGTTTGCTGAAAGCCATGCAAGGACCGTTGAAGGGCAGGGGAAGATGGTAAGAAAGTTGATGACGAGGAAGGTGACTCAAGTGAAGGTCGATCTGTGAAAGTCAATGAAAGGAGGAGAGGCTGAGGTGGGTGTAACTACAAGTCGTTCAAAGGTTGCGACCCACCAAAGCTGACTGGTGCACTGTCAACGTGCACGGTCGTGCATTACCGGTACTAGCTAGTGCACTTTCTAAATTGACTCAGTCTTGTTCTCGGCATCGGCTAGCGCACGGGCTCATCTCCTTGGAAGTGCACGGTTGTGCACTAAAAGTGCATGATGCTGCACATGCATCTAACGGTACCAAATGTGCACGGGTTTTAGTAAAGGTGCACCATTATACTTATAAAGTGCATGATGGTGCACTTTCATCTACATGGTCATGCACCTTCTCGATATGGTCATGCACTTGCTCAGCATGGTCATGCACTTTCTCGATATGGTCGTGCACTTTTGGCAGATTCTTGATTTTTGCCCGAAAAGCGCCATATTTTCGTCGTTTCTTCTTCGGGCGGGCGCCCGGACCTGCAAATTCACAAATAACATATATAAGTACCAAATACAATGAATTTTCATGGAGTTTTACTAAAATAAGAAGATAATTCGATGCTAAAAGATTTATGTGTTACATCAACATTTCCAACGTACCATCAAATTTATACTTATGCTTAAATAACCACATGTTGCCAATAACATTCCTAGTAGGATGTCTTGGGACTAATTCCCAAGTCTCATTTTTAATAACGGCATTAAATTCATTGGTTTTGGCGTTAGACCATTCCGACGTAAAGGCGTGAACAAGATTTTTTTGGAATGGTTATTATTGTGGTGGTGTGAAGATTAAATAGTTTCTTTGGCTTGGAGATGCCATCCATTGCGCGTGTGTGCATGGTACGGGTTGATTGTGTGGACTGTTCTAATGATGGAGATGGCAATTGGGCAGTAACAGAAGGTTGTGTTGGGATAGGTAATTGTGAATTTGTTGTTGTAACCGGGCTGAGCAAAAGGAATGTGGGCTGGGATTGAGGAGGTTGGGTCATGTAAGGGGTAGCAGGTGATGTGTGCAAAGAATGTATGTGGGTCGAGGACTGAGCTGGGCTTGAGTTATCTGAGGAGGGTGTTGGAGTGGGTTGGGTAGTTTGTTGTGGATTGGGATGTATGTGGTGCCAGAAATGTTGGCTAAGGGAATTTTCTAGAAAATTATATAATGTTTTTGGTGGAGATGTGGAGGCGAATGGAAAGATGGTTTCTTCAAAGACGACATGGCGGGAGATGATGATTTGGTTTGTTTGAAGGTTAAGGCGTTTATACCCTCGGTGATTTTGTGGATACCCGAGGAAGACACATGGGATAGAACGATTTGCTAGTTTGTGAATAGTGGTGGAGGGGAGAAGAGGGTAGCAAAGGCAACCAAAAACTCGTAGGTAATTATAAGAGGGTGTTCGTTTGTAAAGACGACGAGTTGGTGTTTGGAATTTGTGGATTTTATTAGGTAAGAAGCATAAATTGGAATGTTTGGGGATCGGCCCAAGAAGCATAAGCGAAAGACTATAAAGTCGTCGGATGGACCCGAGTCACTAAAACTTTGAACTTGCTAAGAATATTAAGATTTTATTAGAAAGCAGTGTTTGATGGAGGTAAATAGTACATTATTAATTGCTATTTTAGTATTTTGGTTTTAGTTGTGAAATAAGTTTATTTGTGATATGCATGTATAACATGCAGAAGATGAGAAGTTGCATAACCAATAGTGAGATCTTACAAGAAGTATGAGTTGATTGATGTTGCACAAGCAGATGAAACTTTTAAGCATTTGGCAGCTCATAATGGACAAAACTCGATGGCTACCAATTTATTTCTTTTGTTATGGGAAAATCACCAAAATATTTATTTTTTATTAACATTTTCCAACTTCAGCCATGGTTTTTAAAAATAGCCAATTTTTTCAGTAGGATCCAATTTAAACAGAACCTTCTCCGTTGGATTAGACGGGCCTCTAAAATCTCGCCACGTGTCATGATGCATGGCTTTCCTACAAAACATGAAGTTGTTTCGTCATCCAACGTAAAAGTTTTTCATCTTTCCACGTAAAACTTCATCTTCCGACATAATATTTCGTATTTTACATCTCAAACATTCATAACCAACCTCCAACTCCATCTTTCTTATTACTCCACAAAATCAAGCAACTCCATATTGTAAATGGTTTAGTTTTTAAAGAAGGACACAAGCATAGTGTTTGTTTCCATGAATCACATTTGTTGTTGAGAAATTCGTGCGAGAAAGTGACGAATCCTTGAGTTCTTTTTAGAGAAATTTGATATAAGATTAATCCGTCGGATCCTAGGGTAACTGGAATTAAACCATCGGACTCGGCGCTTTAATTTTACGTTGGTTCATCACTTTTTACGTCGTATGATTTTTTACGTAAGATATGACGGATCATTTGTACATTTCTAATAGGCTGAGTTAATTCATCGGATCGGATCCGACGTAAAAAATTGACTATTTTAAGTATTTTTGAAAACCATTGCTGAAGTTGAAAAAAGTTAATTAAAATGGCTATTTTAAGAATTTTCCCTTTTATTATTCATGACATAGGTAACTACATATATTTTTGTGCAACAAACATGCAATTGACGCTTTGATGAATATACTAGGATATAGCCCGTGTTACACACGGGTGAAAAAACATGTCAACGAACATAATAAATTTAAACAACAAATTCAAGCAACACAAACTTCTTCAAATTTTCGGACCAAAACGTTAACCATTTAAATTGTCTAGATATTAAAAGTTAAAAGTTACAATAAGTTAATGTACATCGAACAACCAAAAAATATCAACAAAAGACATAAACATGTTCTTTCATATTAAACCACCATCAACTTCTTCAAACACTCTATCAAAAGAAACTCATTTTGCTTTATCACCTGAAAATATAATAAAACATTAGCATCCAAATTAAATATACCATAATAACATATTTAATAATGAGTAACATTCAAAGATTAATAAAGTTGTTTTTATTAAATTGTTGTTTTTATTAAAACAAAATAACATATAACAACAAACAAAGTAAATGACAACATAAAACATCTTTCTAACTTAAACCATTAAACCAAAAGATATATCAATAAATACCTTTTTTTGGCCGTCATTTTATAACTAACAAATTTTGAAATATTTTCAAAATAGTTACAAAATATAAAAAAAATTGGAATTAGTCAACTTCAAAAAATTATGAAATTTTTTTTGATTTTTGACCAATCTTGCATAAACATTTAAATCACTAACATTAATGTTTTGTTAAATTTGCAAAACTTAAAAACGTTTTACAATAAATTAATTCTCAAATAACTTTGGAAAGATTAAAAAATTTTATATTGACTTTGAAAATAACTAAAGCTGAAAAAATATGATACAAAATCAATGAAAACATAATATAACGTATAAGAAATAAATTATCAAATATTTTTAAAATTCTTTAAAAACATTATGAAGACTTACACTATCAAATTGTTTGGATGTTATAATTAGAAGATTTATATTATGTTTAAAAAACTTATTAGTTAAAATGGATAAAAATATAATACGTGTTTATTATACATTATTGAGAAATTTAGTGACATTAACCTTTGTGAAATGTATATTAATGATTCGTTGAAGAAATTACATGGTTGCAGCGAAAATATTGAAATTTGGATATAGTTGTGATGGAATATCTATGAAGAATAAGATATCGAATGGTAAACTTATAAGTAACCAAAATTTGGTCTTCCATGTAAAGATAGAAATAATTAAAAATATCTTGATTCATGGGAATAATAATATTAATAAATTATGAAAAGTTGTCATGTTTAATAATATTCACTAAATCATATGTGCCGAATAATATTTATAAATGATGATTAAACGGTTATTTAATTTATGATATATCAAGTATTGATTATTATAAATTATGTTAATTTGAATATTGTGTTCTAAAATAACGCGGTTATTATTTTAGTATTAATTAATAATTAATATTCACGAAAATTAAAGTAAGATTACATTACAATTATGGCAAGTATTTTTAGTTTGACAATCAGTTTTTTGAATATTAAAATGATAACTTATTCTAGTTAATGTCAAATCACAAATATTAAAATGAAATCAGTTCTAGTTTTACTAATATGACTAATTAATTTGGAAATAATTACAAAAATGGAAATCAAATCGGTTAATTTGAAAACTTCAAAAATTTATAGAAAGAATTTGAAATGAGTTTAAAATTATAGAGAGTATCAAAACATTTAAAACTTTGTTGAAAGATTGGTCAATTTGCGAATTTAAAAGAAGTTTAAATATGTTAACTAAATTGTATTAAAACCATTAATACAATTTATTGAGTTTAACTATCTTTATTAGTTATTTAAACAATTAAGGATAGTCAAACTCAATAAATTGTAGTAATGGGATACTTAAACCTTGTTGCAAGTAAGACTCGGAAATTTATTTAAGTTATAACTTATACATTCGATTTTTATAACATATAAGGAAAGTCAAAATATATAAATTGTAATAATGGGATAATTAGGTTATTATTTCGGTCAAACCACAAATTAAGGAATGAGTTTATAAAAATGGAAAAAATTAAAAACATAAAAAAGGGTTGTTCGTTCGGTTTTTTAAAAAAACTAAGGAATGTCAAACTTTATAAAGTGCCATAATGGAATTCTTAAATGTGTATAAATCTAAAAATGTAAAATAATATTAATGCTCAAAAACGATTTAATATGAATGATCAAAAACGATTTAATATGAATGGTCAAATACTTAAATCGGTCAGAAATTTATTTTAAGTTATAACTTATTCATTCGGTTTTTTTAACAAATAAGGAAAGTCAGAAATATAAATTGTAATAATGGGATAATTAGGTTATTATTTATTTCAACCCACAAATTAAGGAATGAGTTTATAAAAATGGAATAAATTAAAAACATAAAAAAATGTTGTTCATTCGGTTTTTAAAAAAAGAAGGAATGTCAAACTCTATAAATTGTATTAATGGGATTCTTCAATGTGTATAAATTTAAAAATGTAAACTAATATAAGATTAGAAATTATAATGAGATTTAAATTAGACGGAATATTTGTCACTTAATTGGAAGTTGACAAAAACAATATAATTATGATTATATTAATATAGGTAATTTAGTGTACATTATAATCTTACAAATAAGGAATATACATGAATATTAAAAAAATATACATTAATATTAAAAAAAATTAAAAAAATACATCTTATTAACTAATGTTCAATCCATGCAATTAGCTTGTATGAGTCGGAACAATAACCTGAAATGATAAAGTCAAATATTAATAGTCATATTATTGAAGATTTTAATTATAATTTTATAACTGGAAAATTTGAATGGTCTTACCGGAAAAACGAAATAGTGATAATGACGATGGTATTCTCGATTTTTATTTAGAAGGTAAAATGAAATATTCCGTACATCAATCGGGACAATAACCTGAAATAATAAAGTTTTGTTATAACATTGATATTATGGAAGATTTGAATTATAATTTATAACCGGAAGATTTAAATTGGCCTTACCAAAAAAAGAATAATGATAATGTCCATGGATGAAGCTGATTTTTATTTAGAACCTAGAAGAACAACATGTAAAAGAAAAAAACAGAAAAAATATAAAACTTCAAATAAATATAAAACAATCATTGTTATAGGTATAACATATGAACGGAAAAACTTACCGGAAAAACGTAAATACGTAGAAATATTAGCTTCATCGCCATTTTGATTTAGAACCTAAACTGATTTTAAAAAAAAATCAATTAACAATGATATTATAGATAAAAAGACTAGATCTACAATAATCGAAAGAAAATATGATGTTGCCGGAAAAAGATATAACCTAGCCGGAACATCATATAACATTGTTGGACATTAGAGTATATTATCTAACCTTACCGGAAAATGATTAATCTTGATCTACATTACCGGAATATAGAAGATGGTGGATGGTGGAGTTAGTAAGCAGAGAGAGAGAGAGAGAGAGAGAGAGAGATTAAAATGATTATGGGGAAAATCTTAAGGTTTAAATAAGTTTTTTTGGTGTTTGGTGAACATGACACGTGGCAGCATAATAAAGATGACACGTGGCAGCATAATAGAGAATCTGAAAATGAAAATTTGCTGATTGGATTGCCTATGTGCATAGCCTAGTAGAAGGCCATGTGAAACAATGGTTTTGCTTTAATAGTATTTAAAAATTTTCGGCTGGTCTCTACAAGGATGTTCATCTTTGTATTTTGAGTACATGCTTAAATATCCATAATTAATTAAACATGTGAGATTTTTTTTTTACACAACTATTAAGAATTCAGTTACAAATTATCTATAAGATTTTATAATTATGCATCGACATATATGCACACATACATTCATATATTTGATGTTAATTATAAATTTCAAATTTACCTTAAAATAAAATTTATATTTTGAGTAAATATATTATATCATACATATTTTATGATGTCTAACGTTGGGTAAGGCAAAAGTATATAACTCATTAAATCATTCACATGCCACAGATTACATGGTGAAACAAAAAACAAACCTAAAAAATATTAGTTAACACGTCAAAATACAACAATGCATACACTTACGGTTCCCTACAACCTTAGTATCTTATCCAGACTTGCTTGAATTATATATTCGTCGCATTCCCGCGTTAGTGTTTCCATCCAACGTACGGGTAAAGTACTAGTTACAACGCAGGAAACGTAGGTGTATCTTACTTTTGGACTTCAAAATCTTGTTAATTGGGTCAAAAGAATTAATATGAAAGCCACAAATTCAAAGTTTTTTAATACAATATTACAATGTAAATGGGCTGCCAATTTTGTTGGGCTAGAGTGCTAGACCTAAGCCCATCATAAATTAACAAAGGAAAGGAATTAAAAAGCACGTCACAAATGGGAATAAAAGAGGGTTACGCACTGCTGTTGTTCGCGAAGTAGCGAGGTCGCTGTCGCTGGAGGCAGAAGCCTTGGCTGCGAAGCGGAGAAGACGACACTAGAGTTTTTGGTGCAAGGAGACCACGATCATAACCAAGGAGAGTTCTCTCATTTCTTTGTGGTCTTTGTTTCGTTCAACAATTTAAGGATTTGTAGTTCATAATTTTTAGTGAAGAATTTGATAGTGACATAATATTTCCTTTGTCATTATGTTTGGCTAAATCTTTTTATAATAACAATTGATTGTAGGTTTTGGATATGCAAATCTATTTAATGTAAATAATGAATCACGCTAAAAACTTGAATGCGCGTTTGTTATCTGCTAGTGAATAATTTTAGTATATTCACATGTTTATAGTTGCGATTAAATTTTGTTTTTCAAGAAAGAAGTTAATTTTGTTGAATCTAATGTCATTTCTCTGTTATTTGTTGTTTACATAATTGGATACTAGTAGTTGAGATTTACGTATTTCATATTACATAACTTGATTTTTTTTAGATGAATCCATGGCATGTGTTCCTTGTCTAGTCACAGATTGAAAGGTCAACATGACCGGATTCCCTTAGCAAAGTTTTATTAAAATTAGTATGTCTATATAACTTTTAATCCAACCCTTGAAAAATATCATGTCTATGTAACCATTTCAACTTGGTACATATATAAGATTATACGTAGTGCTGCCAAATCTGAACCTGAAAATGATCACATCGTGTGTCCCTGTTTGCTTGTCTTTCATAATCAGTTGCAATTTAATTTTCAGTTTTATCAAAATCAATATTACATAACGCGTAATATTGATCACATACTTATTATGGATACAATACCCTACTTACCCTAGCTAGTTAAATTAATTGGTTTTCTGCCTAATCGAAACGACACAGTCGTCGTTTTGTCATTTGTATTTCTGTACTACTTCTTTTTGTGTCTATCACGCAGCATAAAGCAATGATTCATTCCATTCTCATATGTTAACCAGACAACACAAAGAAATGATAATGATATATTTCATCCCCTTGCCATTTCATTACCTCGTTATTCTATTCCTGTTTCATTCAATTACTGCTGGCTATTTTTAGCGTAGCTGGGGATTGATCAAGTTAATCGTATATGAATCGAAATAAGTAAGGGTGCGAGGTGCACACTTATTTGATCTTGTTATGATTTAATGGCCCTATTGGTACTTAGGGGCAAAGCCCTAAGTAATGGAGGTTCAAGGTGTCAACGCCCCATTAACGGGGGTCCGACGGGGTCCAAGGGGCGACAGCCCCTGACATATATTGCTTTATTAAAAATGCATTAGAAATCGAATTATTAGTAATTTCGTATATATTTTATATGTCAAAATTAGGAGCGTGTTTTATATAAACTTTTGAAATTCAAAACGACCTTATCCCTAATAACCATCGTTTGATCATACAATGAGACTCTCTGGTTTATAAAACTCTCTCAAATTCATACTTAATTTCTTGCTCAATCAATATGAGTTTTATTAGATCAAAGCATTTTGGGACCACAATAGTTTTGATCTAAAAGTGCAATTTCACGACTCTCAGATGTTCAAAAATTACCCTCAGTAATTTCCCAACAATTACTCCGTACTAAACAGAAGTCCGTGTGTGCGAAGTGGGATATATATATATATATAGGGGTGAGTTATTGTACAATAATGACTTATCGTACATTACGTACGCGACACTGCTGGTCATCGATTTCAATTTCACGCGGTGGAAATTTGGTAAATAACCCAAACAGTAGTTCGCGATCAAATTCATTGATTTAAAATTGATTCCGATCCAAATTCAAAACTCCTTAATCTATCTCATCCAATTTTTAAACTCTAATCACAACTTACAGTATGAAATCTCAAAAGTCAAAACCCAAAATTGAAAGGAACGTCACTGAATATTAAAAATCTTCAAATTGATCAAAAATTGATGATTTAATCAATCGAGTTGATGTGTAAGAGGCTTTAGAATCATCAATCGATTATGAAAATACAGATTAACACACTTAATTGAGCTCTGATTAGGGTTCATGTTTAAACGTTCTGCTCAAAGTTTAAACGTTCTGACCGAAATAAACACCAAAATGATGATTTAATAAATCGAATTCATGTGTAGAAGCATTAGATTCATCAATCAATTATGGAATTGCAGAAATAACTCACTCAATCGGGTTCAAAAATATTATGTTTAAACGTTCTGAAACAAAACTGAATACCTTTAAACGTTCTGACAAAAAAACAACATCTTTAAACGTTCTAATACATTTAACGAAGTTCTGGGTGTTAAAAAAACGAACATCTTTAAACATTCTAATACGTTCTAAGAAGTTCAGGTTGCTTAATAAAGTTTAGAAGTTCTGATAAAGTTTAGAAGTTCTAAGAAGTTCTGGGTGTTCAAACTGGTAAAGTTTAGAAGTTCTAAGAAGTTCTGGGTGTTCAAAACTGATAAAGTTTATAAGTTCTAAGAAGTTCTGGGTGTTCAAAACTTCTAAAACTAACAAAAAAAAATTAAACACCTGTAAACATGAAATTGAACAGTGAAATCACTTCATATAATCTCATAATCATCAAACAATCGTCAATCGACCATTAATTTGATCATTGATTCGATCATATGAACAAAATATGAAACGTCTGCAACTAGGTTTACTCAAAACTCAAAATTGATTAATTGAAACTTCAAATTAATGATTAATTTGACCAATTTCAAAGTTTAATTGATCAATTAGTTCAACAATTTCAATTTCAATTGGTCAATGTTATCAACTGACCTGTGAAAAAGGCGTGACGAGGAAGATGCTTTTCACGACGGTACCGTCGACGGTCGCGACGGTAGATGCAATCAGTGGACGGTGACGGTGAAGGCATACGGAATCGATGGAGCAGTGGAGCAGAGGATCAAAACGGTCGCATGTTTTTTGAAAATCGATGGTGAAGAAACTCGCGTATCTATTGTATGATAAGCGATTATTGTATTTGATCCTTATCTATATATATATATATATATGTGTGTGTATAATTCTGGTACATTTGCTTTCACACAGGTTGCCTGATTATTTGCACCAAGCGTGCACCTATATTTTAAACGATATCATCTGGCTTGTAACCAAATTGAATAACTTTTTCAAAATAAACTTTGCTTTCTCATTAAAATTAAAAAAAAACGATTACACTGAAGTGGCTGCCAAACGGACAACAAACTACGCTGCAACAATTACAATAAGTTTTTATTTGTGTTCCAACTATTTATGTAATAGACCAAGCTTGGTTTTGTGGGTCGGTCGATCTCGAACTCATTGGCTTTATTGCTCATGTTTTGATCGCGTATTTTCGCGTAGGCGTTAGTAAAGATCGCTTAGATATTAAGGTAAGAGTTTGTTGTGCAGTCTGTAGAGCCCAATGCTTGAAGTTGTTTTGATCGAGACATGTTTTCTGTTGAAGCAAAAGTTTAGTTTTGTTAGCTTAGATTTGTATTATTTTCATTTTAAGTTTTATTGTACTAAGATTAATCCAAAATAATAAATTCCATTACGTAAGGCTGGTATCAGTCGGCCGCAATTAGGACCCAATTTGGTGTGGTATGACATCAGTCACTTGCAATTGATTTTTAATTTTGTAACATCGAAATAACATTCTAACTCCAAGAAAACGGTGACATTATAGACTAAATCCAAGAAAACGTAAGTTTAGAGACTAAGTTGTAAGTTGACCCGAATCACATGGATCATTCGTGTAATTTACTTAAAAAACAAATAAATTATTTAAACGCATTTCTCCTAGAAAAGTAAAAGGTAAAAAAAACCTGATTATAACCATGTTGTATAGTTAATGGTTATCACAGACCTTTCGTTATCAACTAGCGAAATGAAATGATCTTACATACATCTATATTCTATAAAAAATAAAAGAACAAACCTGCCCCTATAAACATAACAAATCCAATTTACTAACTAAAATTATATATTTCAATGCTTATTGAGAATATCAATTAAACTCAATTGGTCGCATTTTAGAGAGAATAATATTATCATGAAAAAAACAAAAATAACCTTTAAAATATTCATGGTGCAAGGTCTACATCTACATTAATGTCATTATTATATATTTATATCGACATCTACCAAATTTTATATACCTTGTTATAATACTACAAATAATTACCACTAATATCCATCAATTCGGCAAAAGGCGTTACAATATACAAAAAGAACTTTGTTACGATGCTTGTTAATACATGATAAAGACCGTAGACGTTATCCATTAAACACTCATCGTCAATATCGATCCTTCTTTCTTCAAAACCACTCTTCCATTTGCACATAAACTAACTACTAATTATTGTGGTAATTATTCGGTTAAGTATTATTACAATAAGATTATGATGTTTTTCAAACTTACTTACGGACTAAATATGCACTTTCGATGACATTTAACCCGTTTCGTTTCAATCGATAATTTCAGTACCGGCCCTTATATACAACATAGTAAAGCCCTAGCTTAGGGCCACCATATATTTAAGGCCTCCATTTTGAAAAAGATATACACGTGTATATGTTGTTTAAAGATCTTTTGACCATATTGCTTTATAATTCAATCGTATTCCAGTTGTAAGATTATGTCTTTATTTTTGTTGTTCCAAGTCTTATGCCTCCTTAACCAACTGAGCTACACGGCGGGGACATGCCTTTATTTTTATGAAGCCAAGCCCCAGGTTCGAAACCATTTATATATTGCTTCAATAGTTTCATTGTTTGGGTGTTTTTAATGTGATTTTGTTGGATTCAACAAGTAGGTAGCACTAGAGCTAAAAACATTATGTCTTGCAGTAGCAAAGTTACTTGGTCGTTTGTGTGATAACAAAAAAAAATTCAAATCTGTTTGTGCAGATTTAATTTTGTTTTCCTAAAGCTGTTAAATGAATTTTCAAATCTTTAATTTGGTTCCATATTTTATCGTAAATTGTTGTTTTCTTCAACCCAACCCCAGCCAATTTTAGGTCAAACTCCTATGATCAACCTTTGCGATAATCATCTTTATTTACTTAGCTGAAACAAACAACCTATTTATAAATAAGTTAGGTACTATATAAGCTCGTTCTACAAGTGTTTTTGTAATAATTTTCATGTCAAATTAAAGTCAAAAGTACGAACATAAAATTGTAAGGAAAAGACCCCCCCCCCCCCCCCGTTTTTATTTGCTTTAGGTCTTTAAAATGCTTGGACCAGCCCTGGATGATTTAGTTTTGAAAATTATATAAGGGCTATTTGTTAGTATCAGGGCCGTCTCTGAGAATTTATATTCATCGGCCGAGTCAAAATAAAAAGGCTCGTAGACTCTAACAAGTAACGAAATATTATAAGCAAAAAAAAAATTAGGCCTTATGTAAATGGGTTTTTTGTTTGGTTTAGACAATTAAAATTTTAAATTGGCTTACTATGTTATGATTTAGATTGTGCAAAAACTGTGTATAGAAATAAACTTATAAATGTCTCAAGTGAGACTTGAACTTGCAACCTTTTGATTGAAAGTCATGTCTCTTTACCACTAAATCAACCTAGTTATTGTATAATTAGAGTAAAACATTAAATATACATATTTGTTTTTCATATATATATATATATATAGATAATTTTATGTCCATGGCTTTATAGCCTATTGGCATCTTGGTGGTGGGATAATGCTTGGGGACCATAAGGTCCTGGGTAGTGGGATAATGCTTGGGGACCATAAGGTCCTGGGTTTGAATCCCACAAGGGGGTTTTCCCAAGATTTATTGGGTTTCCTCCTGAATTGGTGGTTAGGCATTATTGCCTAGTGGAGATGGATATGATCGCGTGGTTCTGCTGGTGACACGATGATACTCCAGTGGTCCGTGAGTAATCCTAATTTGCCGTTCAAAAAAAAAAGAAAAAAAAGATAGATAACTTTATGCCCCCGAAAATTAAGTGTCCCGGCAGGTCGTCCACATCGCCCTATGTCCGAGCCGCCCCTGGTTAGTATACGACTTGGACAGTTGAAATTTGGAGACGGCTGTGGTCTTTCCATTTGCAACCTCTTTTGCCTAGACATACGTATGATGATTCCACCTATAGGTATTTGTTTTCTTATGTCACATTAGGAATTAATTATGCAGATTTGTTTTATTTTGTATGCTATTCTGCGGTACAACATCTTTCGCAGCTTTGGTCGTTGTTGGTTGCTTGACTTTTGGGCATATGTGATGTACTTGTGATGATTTACGCTTTCAATTTAATGTTGCATGGAATTTTTGGGTGACAATACAAAGCTTATTTTCATGGATGCGAAAGAGGTGTAGAAACAAATCTTGAAACATCTCTTGGTCTTCGGTTAATCGGGTCGGTTTACTAAGAGTTGGATTCGTTTTTAATTTGGTAATGTTGCAAGTTTTGAAGAACAGACTATAAAGTGATATATAAATGTGTCGATTTGATTGTCGGTTTATTTATTGGGTCTGGAACTGAAGATAGGATACACGGGTCTCCAGTCGCATAACACAAGAGCCTAGCAACAAGTTATAATAATTATAGCAGTGATAATAATAATAATAATAATAATAATAAGAAGATAGTAGTAATATAATAATTGCAATAACAATCAGTAGTTAGTGTAAATTTCAATAGAGTAAAATAGTAAGGAGGGTTAAAATGTACGGAGTAACTTTTTTAATAGGGCGTAGCTATAAGTAGTAATTACTGATTACAGATATATGGATTATATCATGTTAATTATTCAGCATGTGTAATATTAGGGTACCTAGTCTAGTTTCATATATAACAAAGTATAAATGTTTCACGATCTTGTCTAAGTCTGAAATCTTATGCTGAAGAATTAAACCGTCAAATCATTAAAGCCAAAGCATGGTTTAAACCGTTAATCCATCAATTCCACTAATCCAACCGTTTTCTTTCACTTTAGACGCTTCAATTAGTGATAACAGTTAACGAGCAATATTTCCAAATTATAATATGAGAAAGAGGGAGAATTTATTTGACTAGTAGAGGTAGAAATTTAGATGTATCGTTTATGCGTGAAGACCAGGGGCGGACCTACATAGTAGCCGTCGGGGTCCCGGGACACCAATGTTTTTTAAAATTTATTTAGAAGCGATATAGAAAATTTTTGAAGGACCCCATATAAATTAACACTTGGACCCCATATCAATATTACCATTCTAGTCTGGTGGAAACCCCCTTCCAATACCACACGAATGACCCGAGTTCGAGCCTTGCTCTTTCCAGTTTTTTTATGTATTTCGTTTTTTTAAAATTTACTTTATATTAGTTTTAGTTTTGACTTTTGGCCCATGGGTTTTAACATATCCCAACTCATCAGACGTACAGCTCCACCACACCCTCCACACACATCTCAACCCCACTGCTTATCCCTAACTCACGCCTCTCTCAGTTTTTCCGGCCAGCCTCCGCCCATCTCCGCCTATATCCGCCAGCCTCCGCCTCACTCCAGCCACCGTTCACCCCTCTTTGGTCTTGTAAGTCTTTGTTTCCTCTGATTTTGTCTCATACTAAAGGTAATTTTAGGGCTAATTAGTTGATTGATTTTATATATAATTATACATTTATACTCATGTTGGTTATTGTATGTTGTATATTGTTGTTATATTGTGACTTAGTTTTCTTAAAAACTTGAATTTTAGGGTTAATTATGCAAGAATCATTGAAAAGAAAGTTTGAGCCCTCGTCTTCTTCAAGTAATACATCTAAGAAAATTGATTTGGAAGACCTTCCATGGGATCCCTCCGAACGGAAACCGATTTCATCTTATCATGTTAACCAAAGAGATGAAATTAGACGTGCATATTTGAGTAAAGGTGCTTGTCAACCGCAAGGTCATGATTATCCAAAACGAGATATTGGTGGTAAACTAAGAAGTTTTAATCCTGAATGGTTCGCTAGCTTCAAATATTGGTTAGAGTATAGTGTAAAGGCGGATAAAGTTTTCTGCTTGGTTTGTTACTTGTTCAAGGAAAATGGTCAAAAAGATGCATTTGTGACCGATGGATTTTGTGGTTGGAACAAACGAGAGAGATTGGTTGGTCATGTGGGTAAGCCGAATAGTTACCACAACAGAGCACTTAAAAAATGTGAAGACTTGCTTCGACCAAAACAATCTATAGGTTTTGCCTTTCAAAAGAAAAGCAAAAAAAAATAGTGACGAGTATAGAATCCGATTAAGCACCTCGGTTATTCTTGCTAAAGCTTTTTTGAATGGTGCAATAGCTTTCTGTGGTCATGATGAGTCTGAAACTTCAATTTATAAAGGACATTTCTTGGAGTTTTTAAGATTATTGGGTGAATTAAACGAGTCCATTGGTAAAGTTATATTAGAAAATGCTCCGGGGAATAATCAAATGACGTCTCCCAAAATTCAGAAAGACATATGTAATTGTTTTGCACAAGAAGTTTTAAAAAGGATTTTTGAAGAACTAGGTGATGATGTGTTTTCTATATTAGTTGATGAATCTCGGGATATATCTAAAAAGGAACAAATGGCTGTCGTTTTGAGATATGTTGACAAATATGGAGTTGTTAAAGAACGATTCATTGGCCTTGTTCATGTCATGGAAACATCTGCGGCTTGTCTGAAATCGGCTATTGATGAATTATTTTCACAATATAATTTGAGTTTGGCAAGGGTTAGAGGTCAAGGGTATGATGGTGCTAGCAATATGGCTGGTGAGTTTAATGGTTTGAAAGCTTTAGTTTTGAAGGATAATTCTTCGGCGTATTATATACATTGTTTTGCTCACCAGCTTCAACTAGTTATTGTGGCCCTTGCGAACAAACATGATGACATTTTTTTCTTTTTTGATAAGGTATCAACTTTGACAAATGTGGTTTGTTCATCTTGCAAACGAATAGATATGATTCGAGAAAGTCAACGAGAGAAATTAAAAGAAGCGATAGGTCATGAAGAAGTTGAAACCGTGAGTGGTTTAAATCAAGAATTGTCTCTTGCAAGAGCTGGGGATACGCGTTGGAGCTCTCATCACAAGACACTTGTGCGTTTGGTTCAATTATATCCGTCTATTATTGAAGTGCTTGAGTATATTCGAAATTCCAGTTACACTAATGCTCACCAAAGACAAGCAAGTGGAATTTGGACATACATGAAGGCTTATGATTTTGCATATTATTAACATTTGATGAAGCACGTTTTGGGTATTACTAATTTGTTGTCTCAAGCTCTTCAACGAAAGGATCAAGATATAGTGAATGCAATTCAAATGGTCAACGCAACGAAGCAACAACTACAAACGTTTAGACTTGAAGGGTTTGCTCCACTTTTGAAAGATGTGGCATCTTTTGTGAAAAAAATGAGATTGAAATTATTAACATGGAAGATGAATACGTTGACCCAAAATATAAAAGAAAAAAGACTTGCATCACTAATCGTTATTATTATGAGGTTGAAAATTTCAACACGGTATTAGATATGCAAATACAAGAGCTTGGCAACCGTTTTAATGAGGTAACCACTGAATTACTTACGTGCATCGGTAGTTTGAGCCCGAACAATAATTTTCATGCATTTAATGCCCAAAAGATATTAAGGTTGGCCGAGTTGTATCCGCGTGATTTTAGTTATGAAGAAAGAGAGAATCTTATGATTGAGTTAGACAACTATATTATTAATTTGAAAGCAGATGAAATGTTTGCCGACATGAATGGTGTATCTAATCTTGCACAAAAAAATGGTGGAAACAAATAAACATTTGGGATATCCATTGGTCTATCGTTTATTAAAGTTAACGCTAGTTCTACCAGTTGCAACGGCAAGTGTTGAGAGGTGTTTTTCATCAATGAAACACGTGAAGACGGATTTACGTAATCGGATGGGTGATGATTATATGAACGATGCTTGCATTTGTTATATCGAAAGGGAGATTCTTGCCAACGTTACGGTTGAAGAGGTAATGGTTCGTTTTCAAAACATGAAAAGTCGTAGAGAACAACTTTAAGAATTTGTAATGTTTTTTTTATTGTTTTGAAAGATATCGTATTTTGTGTGTTTTATTATGATATTGTTTTTTTTATTATGTTTCTCGTCTCGACTCTTGAACCGACCCGAAAAGTTTGAAAACCGACAAAAATAGGACCCCATTGTCAAAAAATCCTGGGTCCGCCACTGGTGAAGACACTATACCAGCCATATCTCTAATAAAAGATGACAGTCCATGTGACAAAAGAATAGATAACCAACTTCTGATTACATAATTAAATTGTATTGATTTTGATATCTACATTAACCAAACCTTAGTCAAGAAACCTAACAATTCGGATATCTATTAACGTGTGTATCGGATGAAGGGTATTAATCGTGTTGAGTTGGTGGAGTAGCAGGTTGATATTATTATTCAACCTGAACATGATGTAAATTTTGTTGGTCAAAAACATCATGCTTAGCTCACACACTTAATTTGAGAACCCAAACACGCACACACCTTATAGTTTAACCTATTTATTTAAGTGTATCAAACGGTTCAGTGGATAGTAATCAAGTTGTAAATGTGTTAATCAGATTAGTGAGTTATAAAATCGTTTAACGGGTTAGCTGATCGTTCTGCTTAAATAAACAAGTTGACAAATTAATATGTTTAATTAAAGGCTTATGAATTTAAATGAAGGGGTGGTGTAGCACCCGTGATTTTTTTTTTTTAATTTCATAATACATGTTTTGTTTGTAAAATAATTTACAAAAAAGATACTAAAAATTTTATTAAAAATAAAAGGATCCAATTACAATAAAGAGGCAGGTAAGCGGGCAACAAGCTGCGCCGCCACCCCCCTTTTGAATGGTAAAACCGATCCTACTGAAAACAAAGTTATCGTTCTTCGGCGTCGATGAGTTACTGTGCACGACCCGCTGAACTCTTTTTAAAATAATTAAAATATGATTATACACAAGTATCTATAATCTATAATATATATAAACGTAAACAAAAAAATCCTACGTGTCGCGATGTGGTCGCTCCCCCTTTTTTGGAGTCACCAGATTTGCTTAATTTTTAAATTGAGGTTTCTCATGCATTTAATCCCGAATTCACAGGTATTGGTCTTATCAAATCCAGATATTTTATAAACGGGTTATAACATCTCATTAAATTAAAGACTAATATCACTAAATATTTGATATAAAAATCCTATAAAGTAGGGATATACTAAAAATTAATATATGAGTTATTTAAAAAAAGATATACATAATTTATAATTAAAAAACCAATTTTATAGTAAAAAAATAAACGGGTCTTCGGTCACATCAAACTCATATAGCTTTTAAACCGGGTTATAACATCTCATTTACTTGTGAAATAATTTATCATCAAACCATAAGTATATTATTAACTTTCATACAATAAAAAAAATTCAAAAAACAAATAAATATTAGAAACAAATAATATAAAACAACCCCCGTAATTTATCTATCTATCTATAATATATATAAACTGTCACACCCCGACCAAAGGCGGCGAAACTTTCCGGGATGCAACGGATTACCCATAAGCGCATAACACTATTTAAAGCGACAATATTTAACAACTCATTTAATTTCACAACATCAAACTGTCACATAACAATATTCATAGATAATCATAACAAAATATAGCAAATAAATATATTTTTCAATTTGCTAATATCCTAACGGTCTTCGTTACGTTTTCTCCAAACTTCATAATCAACCTAACGTCAAACCTGTAACATTGCAAAAAATAAAGTTTATCAACACAAAGGTTGGTAAGCAACTCATAGTTTTGAACATATATGTATATAATAAGAAAAACCACAACATGTATACGAAACAATAAATAATAGCAATAATTTGGTTAAAATGAGGTCACTAATAAGAATACATTAGCGGCACCGTCTATAAGAAAATACCAAATAGATTCGGATTTCCAATGAGATCTTTAATAAGAATATATCAACGACACCGTGCTATAAGAGAATACCAGACAGTTCACGGATTTATAAATCAACCCTCCAAAAGTGGTAAACACCGTGCTGAAGTTGAAAAAAGTTAATTAAAATGACTATTATAAAAATTTCCCTTTTATTATTTATGACATAGATAACTACATATATTTTTGTGCAACAAACATGCAATTGGTGCTTTGATGAATATATTTTAGGCTTGTCTCTACAAGGATGTGCCTTTGGTATTTTAAGTGCATGCTTAAATATCCATACTTAATTAAACATGTGAGATCTTGTGTTTTTTTACACAACTACTATGAATTCAGTTACAAGTTATCTATCAGATTTTATAATTATATATGCATCGACATATATGCGCACATACATTCATAGATGTTAATTATAAACCAGGTAAACAACCAGCCGCGTTGTGGCGATGCAGCAACGCGAATTCAGTTGGTATCAGTTAATTTCGTTACAAACCGACACTAATAAAGAAAATATATGTAAACGTCCAAAATAATATCGACACACGTACAACTTATGTTCAAAATGGCATGAACTTGGTTACGATACCGATACCGGCATTTATATAGCTTATGATACAAGTAACATATCTAAACTGATTTTACTCAATCGTTAAAGTTCGAGCATTGAATGGTGAATCGATGTGATTTCGGCAGGTGTCGATATGTTTGTTACGGTTCTGAAAATAAACCCAAATAATAAATTCATCAAGTTTAAATGTTTTTAAAAAATACAACAAAAATGTATATATAAGAAAGAAAACAAATACAAAATGAGGATCTATTCTTCTCCACCCAAAATCACAGAAATATCAAAAAGAAAGAAGGTAAAGAAAAAAAATCTCTGCTTTGCTTTCCTGACTGATGCAGGTCTCGAACCTGTGTGTGGAGCCATAGACCAAGCCCAAACATATAGCACAATACCCATCAGGCTACACCATCTTTATTGTTTTAACATCAAAATGATTAGATTAAATTCATAATGGAACTAATAATATTCAGAAAACACACTTTTGTGGCACCGACATTTCAACTTTTATCTATATAGATAATTTCAAATTTACTTTAAAATAAAATTTATATTATGAGAAAATATATTATATCATACATATTTTATGATGTCTAGCGTTGGGTAAGGCAAAAGTATATAACTCATTAAATCATTCACATGCCACGGATTACATGGTGAAACAAAAAACAAACCACGTCAAAATACAACAATGCATACACTTACCGTTCCCTACAACCTTAATATCTTATCCAGACTTGCTTGAATTATGTAGTAATCACATTCCCGCATTAATGTTTCCGTTCAATGTACGGGTAAAGGACTAGTTATAACGTAGTTATAATGTAGGAAACGTAAGTATATGTTACTTTTTATAGAGGTAGGGTACCAAAAAGACCCAAATACCCTTAAGTACCACCCGCGGGTCATAGAGGAATCCCTCATATAACACACGCGGGACATACGAATCACCCGCATAACACGGTAGAGGTGGAACGTCCTCGCACCGTACACGGAAGCATCCAGGCACCCTCAGAAGTCATCCGCGAGATAGGACATCTGTCCTCCAAAATGACTGGAAGGCAGTGCCAACTGGACAGCTGTCATGAACTAACTACCCTCTAGAAGAGTACCCACGATTGTTACTTGAAGAATACGTGACTCACCAGCCAATAAGCAAAGGACACCTGGCCAGGTTGTTATAACCGTGCACATGGCCAGGGTATGGTCCATCCTATCATAAGGCGACACGTGTCCAGGTTGTTATACCCATGCACATGGTACGTATAGCTCAACCTATCACAAAGGGACACGCGTCCAGGCAGTTATCAAGATCTTCTAGAAGAGGACAGCTGGCCCAATTACATTCCTACATCCTTCGGCTATAAATACCTTGTCAACCTGCATGAGGTATTCATTCACACTCACTCTGATTCACACTCACTCTGATTCACATTCACTCTGACTATACTTAGTCTATATACTTCAGTACTTTCTTCTTTACGAACGATACTGATTCTCACGCCGGAGGGCAGTTACAGGAAGACCCCCCTTTTGTCCTTCCTGTAACGAGACGCACGGTGTTTGTTTTGCAGGTTCTGCTCATTGGACTTTGTGAAGTTGTGCTCATACCGTGTTAGTAGTTATCGTATTTTACCCTGTGGACTCATTGGATCCAAGACCCATACTCGGGGATCGAATCCGTGTTTCTTCATTGGCGCCATCCGTGGGACAAATTGCCCCATGTACTCTGGGCCTTCCTCACCTAAAAGAATTCCAGTAATTCTGAGACCCCCTTTAGTCTAACCTACGGCACAGAGGCCATGATTCCGGCCGAGATTGGGATTCCTTCCGCAAGAGTTTTGCTGATCGATGACAATGATCACGAACTCCGGATGAATCTTGACCTCCTCGAAGAGAGGAGAGAACTAGCATTGATTCGTGAGCACAATTACAAACGCCAGTTACAAAAATATTATAACTCGCGGGGTCCATAAATGCGAGTTCGATGCGGGAGACTTTGTCTTCCGGGCAAGAGCCTCCGGGCAAGTTGGCCCCGACTTGGGAAGGACCTTACAGAGTTAAAAAAGTGTTATCCAAAGGTTCTTACAAGTTATAAAAGTTGGACGGGACTGAGATCCCTAGAACTTGGAATGTGGCCCAAATGAAGAAATGTTACATATAGTATGTTTTTCTTTTTAGCCTGCGTGCCTAACTAGATATTCACAAGTTATGTAATTTCATCTTTTGTAATTCGGCTTATGCCTTATCTATGGAAATTTTATTTCAGTCAGTTATGACATGTATTGTTATGTAATCCTTTATTGACAAACAAAGAAGATCTTACAAAACTTATATTATAAAGAATAAACAAAGTGTACCGGACAACAAAGACTTCTTATTAATGATCAAAAGGGATTACAAAGAAATTCAAATTACAAGGAAGGAAAAAATATATTTACAACGCTGCATCTCTATGCTCCGCGTTATCGCCTTCCGCGTCATCTGAGTCTTCTTCATCCTCCTCACCAAGGTCAAGAAGATCTTTCAGCTGCTCAATGCTATCCTCCTTGTCCGCAAGATTATATATCTGCTCCGCCAAAGAAAACTTCAAGGTATCAAAAATTTTAGTTTTCTGAATGAGGACGGCAGCGGTATCTTGGCCGTGCAACACGTATCTTCTGGAAGCTTGGACGTTGAACCAAATTTATAGCCTTCCTCGAAACATAGTTGACGGCCAGCTTGCTTGGATGCTTCTAGAAGGGTAGCAACACAGTTCCCAAGTTCATCACTCGCCCGGACATCGGCGATGACCTGTTGAAATAATAAAGTATAAGTAATTTTTAGTACTTAGATTATTTACAACAAAGCAGGATACATACCTTGGGAATTCCCTCTGCTAGCAGCCATTTCTTGTCCGCCTTGGCCCGGACAAGTTCCATCTTGTGGCCGGCGCACTCCAGAGCTTGTTCTCGGCTCTTAGTGGCAAGATCAGCCAAGCGCTTCTCTTTAGCTGTTGATTCAGCCTGCAAAGTTTTTATCAGCTCCGCTTGTTCATCCAATTGCTTTTGGAGAACAGCCTTGGCTTCCTCAGCATTAGCACGAGCAGTTTTCTCTGTTTCTAACGCTTGACTGCTCTCCCTGGCCTCATTAATAGCTTTGAGGGCTTCCTCCTTCGCGTCTGATGCCGCAACCGCCAGCCCGTCCCACTCCTCATTCATTGCCAACCAGTCCTGGGTTATTTCCTGGCTGGTGGAGATCGTATTCGCCATATGATAAGAGTTGGAGTTTAACAACTCTTGGCGAACACTACGACGATGACGCTCCTTTTCAGCAGGAGGAAGACTTTCCCGCAGATATTCAAAACATACGTCCACGTCGCGAAACGTTGAGTCTCGGCGTAAAGACCAACGTGGACGATGCGGGGTAGGATCTTCCTCTTGAGGATACGAAGAGGTTTGGGGACCATGGGTGAACATGCTCACACCTCCTTGATCTTTAAAGCGATGAACATTGTAAGAAGGCGACATATTAACATGTTCAGTATTGTCAACTTCCTTATTCTTCAAGGGAGAGTCATCAGCTACAAAGATTGGATCTGTGGCAGTATTGGTAGGCGGAGATGGCGGTGGCGGAAGAGTAGTTGAATTTTTTGAACCTGAAACATCTTCAGAAAGAACATTCATGGCCACTGACAAATGTTAAATAGTTGGTCAGAAACATATTTGACCCATAACAATTAACAAATGTGGAGTATTAAACTTACCCAAAGAAGTGTCTTCTGAGTCAAGTTGATGTAGGTGCTCCTCCAAGTCAGCAGCAGGCTTCCACTTTTCGACTTCTTTGACAGGGCAACCTTAGCAGGTTGAGCCTTGTGTTTGCCGGCTGCCTTGGAAGCACCTGCATCGGCAGTTTGATGCCCACCTTCAGTGGTGACGTCATCAGATGCGGGATGATTACCTTCCGCAGTAGCATCAACATCGTCATGGTCCGCTGCTTGGCTAGTAGTGGCACTCTGACGGGTCAAACCACAGTTGAGTGCATGGCATTAATAGCATCAACTGAAAAACTTCCTTCGCAGAGTGACGACTCTTCGCTAGACGAAAAGAGTACAATCACTCTGCTGGAAGTAATAACAGTCACGGGTCGGGGTTGTAGAATGCCCTCACCTTTCTGAATGAATTTTTGAACGTAATCCTCACCTTTAGCGTACATCGCTTCGGAAACCACGGGTTCCGGACGAAACGCGGTGGGAAATACGAAGTGGACACTGGTGCGTTCCAAAAAGGGCACATACCTTGGATCAATTGGACGGCACACCATCATTCCCCCCTTCATGGTCCAATAGAGTATCGAAGGCGGAACCCTCACCTGTACAAATAATAATAAAAGTCATAAATCAGACATTTATTAGAGAAAGAGTAGAAGTAACACCAAGCTTACTCTTGTTGGTCCTCTCGTAATAAGGCTCTAACGCAGGGAATGGCCACAGGCGGCTCATCTTCGCACTCACCATCGCCCCCTCATGGATAGGGCGCATGAGAGTCGGCGTAGCGGTAAAAGTCATAAACCACGACAGATCCTCATGAGCAGTGGCCGGAATCACCGGCATGACGTCTTCTGCCTTGCGATAAGACATCGCTAAAGGAACAACATCTTCTCGGATCCAGAAAAATTTCGGCTTCCAGCCATGAAGGCTACGGATCCATTCCGTACCTATAACTTTCTTCCCAACGGAAGCAAAACTATACCACCCACCGCAGAAGGTCATCTTGTAGAAAACGGCAAACATGCCAACAGATGGCTCGAAGTCGCGAGCTTGACAACAGAATTCGAAGTGTCGAATTCTCAACATCCTGAAGGGATGGATTTGTGAGATGTATATCCCATAGGTCGTCAAGACCGATTGCACAAATCTAGTCACCGGGATCCGGAAATTTCCCGTTGTGAAATGGTCCACGTACACAGCCATCTTCGGAGGAGGAGGACTGGTTGCAATGGAACCACTTGTTGGATGCTCTGGTTCCCACTCAGACGCCAAACCATATACATTAACAACATCGTCGAAATCCTTCTTCATAAGGTTCACAACGACTTCATAAATGGTAGGTGTACCCTTTTTATCTCCAGCCATATGAATAAGAACGATAGTAAGAAAGACAAAGAAATCTCAGAAAGTTCGAATTTTGAATGTTTGAGAGAAGAAGAATTCGAAATCGATAAGAGTTAAATGGAAACCACGAGTGATCTATTTATACTCATCGCAATTAATGCGACTGATGGAGTGCCAGAAGAGAGAGAAACCGCGGACCGTCAGATGGTTGACATGTCAGGCGGGAGATTCAAGAAAGTACGAACAGACTGTCAAAGGTGTCATACACGTCTTGTCAGTTGTCTCTTAAAGTTCCTCTCTCCGCCATGTCATCAAAATTATCCAACTTACAGAAAGTTCAAATTTCAAAAATATCTTCCAAGGATATTTTCCTCAAACAGTTGAATATTCACAAAAGATAATAAGTTCTTTTCATAAAATATTCAAAAGGTAGTTACAAAAAGATGGAAGAACAATTACAGGATACTAAACATCTAAACCTAGCCTATCATATCCTATGGGTTTGGGGCTACAACATCTTCTAGAGGAGTTGGAGGAGTGTCCTCAGCAGAGGCATCCTCAGACTCCTCATCAAGGTAACGTTTCAGTTGTTGCACACCATCACTGGCTGCAGCAAACTCCGGAAGCATGTTTTGCGGCGGGAACACCAGACCATCATGCTCCTTAATCCGCATGTCCCGCTCTTGCTTGACATCATAGCTATGAAGCGGATGATCTCTAAACGTTCGATTACTCTAAGCATAGGTCATCCCTTCATTAAAGCCTCTCACGCGACCAAGCTGGGAGGAAGTAGTCATCAAATTGGCAAAGCTGTCAACCATCTCAGGACTCCCCTTGATATGGCGGATGACCTGCCAAAAATAAAGAGATAAGTTATCTAGTATCAAGGCGTGAAGTTTATGGTAAACAACAAATGAGAAAAAACTTACAGAATCAAGACCCCGAGTGAGGAACCACTGACGGTCTCGCTCCGCACGCTCGGCTCTATCTCGGAGCTCTTGAGACTCCTCAGCTGTTTGCTGCTTTTCACTTAAGGCTGCAATGGCACGGGCTTCCGCCTCTTCGCGAGCTTGCAAAAGGGAGTCATAAGCATCTTGAATTTCAGCAACGCTTTTATCTTTAAGCTCAACCTGCTCCCTCTGTAGCTTCAGCTCCGCTTCAAGTTCCTGGATTCGAGTGCCTTGAAGGGTCACTTGATTCTCCATAGCTGAGTTCGCTTCTTGAGCCCATGCCAAATCATCTTTTTCCTTTTGTGCCTTAGCCCGGGCAGCCTCAAGAAGGGAGTTATGCTTTTCACATGCTTCTTTCCATTGACGGGCAACGGTAGCATTCCGATCCTGCTCGCCCCTAAGGGCGATTTACGCATCCGTCTGCTTCCACTTAGCAGTACTGGCCGCCAAGCAATGATCCTCAGCTTCTTTCCTTGCAGCCTCAACAGCTCGGGAAGCTTCGCCCAGTTTCCCGCCCATAGTACGCCATTCACGGAGAATTTCCTGGCTACAGGCCAAAGTGTTAGCCAGGGAAAAGATAAGTCCGTGTGAAGGTGGTGGCGGGAACGATCGCGCTGGTGCACCATTTCGGCTGGTGGCACGCAGTGTTTGACAAAGCTCATGCAGGTCCCGGGATCAGAAAACCGGGACCCATTGGTAATATCCCATGGAGGGACAAACAAATCAAACCCATCCCCAAGTTCGCATCCCCGTAGTAACGGGAACCTGAAGTTTCCAGGCGAACAGGGATTGAGGATGATTGTTGAGGAGGAGGACGAGGAGGAGATTCGTCGGTCCTGAAACCTTCCGCATTAACAGCCGGGCCACCTTCCTGAGAACCAGTAGCAGTCCCATTCTGAAAAAGATAGTCAAACGGACTTTCAGTCCCAGACTGGACGACTGGCTCCTCCGCGGTAATCTCAGTCGGAGGGGTAGGTGGCCTATCTTCTGTTGTCTTCTCCAGAGGAGGAGACGGTTGTTTCTCGAACATGGGGGTTGGAGATGGTAACTTCTCAGACACATCGTCCCCAAAGATTGATGGATCTACACAAAAAAGCTATAATTTGCTAATATTCCAAAACAGTAAAGTACAGAAAATAAAACACGCACCTTCTACTGTATCCATACATTCAGCAAGACTGTACTGCGGCTTCTTGGGACGATGAATTTTCCATTTTTTCTTTGAAGATCCTTCTCCGGCATCCGCGGTTTTTACACATGCATCACCCGCCTGAAAGAAGGAGAACGCTCTCTTCTTTTCCAACTCTATCAATAAATATGAGCAGAGGAAGGTTCAAAGGCATCATCATCAGAGCTCTTTTCTTCTTCGGATGCAGAGTCGCCACTGGAAGATAGAATGACGACCACCCCATCAGAATGAGGGTGTTAAGTGGAGGAGGGTTTAAGACGTACACACCTGATTCAAAGGTCGCGTCCGACACTAAAGGTTCGGCTCGCACCTTTATTGGAAAAAGAAATCGGTCATTCGTTTTTTCGAGGTTGGGTTTATCACCCGCATCACGGATGCTTCTTCGGGCACAACCCTTGTCCTCGAAAAGAGCGTTTATCATGGAACCCCGACCTGGAAGGGAAAAACAAAAAATCAGTCATCACGTTTCAAGCAAGAGAAAAGTCAGAGAAAAGTAACTTACGTTCGTCCAAACCAATAAAAACATGTTCCAAGAACTCCGATGGCCATAGGCGGCTCATGCCCGCCCATACCAATGCTTCCTCACGCAGTGCCAGCATCGGTGTTGGCTCCGACATAAGGACGCGGAACCAATCACGTCCCTCGTGAGCAACCGTAACAACGGCTGGGAACGCAGCGTTAACCGGACGACGGACCATGGTAACAGGCACCACGTCCTCAGATATCCAAAAAACTTATTACGCTAGTCCTTGGATCCTTTCTCGATTTCGTAACCAATACTCCTATCGGAAAACCCTTGGCATGTAAACCAACCGTCATGGTTGGCGAACCGATAAAAGACCGGAAATCGGTCAAGATGTGGTAGCATGTCATGTGCTGTACATACAAATTTGTAATGACAAATTCGCATTACAGCACGCGGATGCAATTGGGATAAATGGATACCATATGCAGTCAGCTCCTTCATAAAAAATTTCGTTATGGGAAAACGGAAATTCCCGTAGACGAAATAAACAGAATGCACAGCCATTTTGCCGGGCGGTGGCAGGCTGGCTATAGAACCAGGTAATGGAAATTCCGGTTCCTATTCCGGCGGGATACCATAATTTTCAATAAGTTTCTGATACTCAGCCAGATCCCATTGAACTTCTATTTCATCAACCTCGGATTGAACAGTCGTCATTACAGTAAGATGTAAGGTAGCGACAGGTGGTTATACGAAAGATTGAACGCTTAAGTCAAAGATTTAGGGAAAGAAAGCAAAGAAGATAATCAGAAATCAAAGGCGATAAAACTTCGAAAAGAAGATATCTCCCACTATTTATACCCATCGCAATTAATGCGATGGGATATGAACAATGGAGAGAGAAAGTGATCGCCCAATCAAAGACCGCCACGTCACGCGGGAAATTCGAAAAAGAGAAAAAGTGGCACAGTCAGGTACAGTGACAGCCGTCATAAACGTCTTGTCGCCTGTTCACGCTCCTGTGTGTGGTCAACTTGTCCTTTTCTCATGATTATCTACACCAACAGAAGATATTTTCTACCAAACTACAAAATTCAAAAACCTCCAAAATACATTAAGTCCAACATTTCACCGCATAAAGACTTTATGCGGAAGAAACACTGGACTGGTGGGACTTATAGAGGTAGGTACCAAAAAGACCCAAATACCCTTAAGTACCACCAGCGGGTCACAGAGGATTCCCTCATATAACACCCGCGGGACATACGAATCACCCACATAACACGGTAGAGGAAGAACTTCCTCACACCGTACTCGAAAGCATCCAAGAACCCTCAGAAGTCATCCGCGAGATAGGACATCTGTCCAACAAAATGACCGGAAGGAAATGCCAACTGGACAACTGTCATGAACTAACTAACCTCTAGAAGAGTATCCACGATTGTTACTTGAAGAATACGTGACTCACCAGCCAATAAGCAAAGGACACCTGGCCAAGTTGTTATAACCGTGCACATGGCCAGGGTATGGTCCATCCTATCATAAGGCGACGCGTGTCCAGGTTGTTATACCCATGCACATGGGACGTATAGCTCAACCTATCACAAAGGGACACGCGTCGAGGCAGGTATCAAGATATTCTAGAAGAGGAAAGCTGGCCCAATTACCTTCCTACATCCTTCGGCTATAAATACCTTGTCAACCTGCATGAGGTATTCATTCACACTCACTCTGATTCACATTTACTCTGACTATACTTAGTCTGTATACTTCAGTACTTTCTTCGTTACGAACGATACTGATTCTCACGCCGGAGGGTGGTTACAGGAAGACCCCCTCTTGTCCTTCCTGTAACGAGACTCACAGTGTTTGTTTTGCAGGTTCTGGTCATTGGACTTCGGGAAGTTGTGCTCATATCGTGTTAGTAGTTATCGTATTTTACCCTGTGGACTCATTGGATCCAAGACCCATACCCGGGGATCGGATCCGTGTTTCTTCAAGAGACTAAGTCGTAAGTTAACCCAAACCACATGGATTATTCGTGTAATTTATCAAAAAAAAAACATAAATTATTTAAACTCAGTTCCCCTTGAAAAGTAAAAGAGAAAAAACATACCCGCTATGGGGCGCGGTGGGGTGGTTCTTTTGGGCGCATAAGCGCATGACACTATTTAAAGCGACAATATTTAACAACTCATTTAATTTCACAACATCAAATGTCACATAACAATATTCATAGGTAATCATAACAAAATATAGCAAATAAATATATAATTCAATTTGCTAATATCCTAACGGTCTTCGTTACGTTTTTTCCAAACTTCATAATCAACCTAACGTCAAACATGTAACATTGCATAAAATAAAGTTTTTCAACACAAAGGTTGGTGAGCAACTCATAGTTTTGAGCATATATGTATATAATAAGAAAAGCCACAACTTGTATACGAATCAATAAATAATTGCAATAATTTGGATAAAATGATGTCGCTAATAAGAATACATTAGCGGCACCGTCTATAAGAAAATACCAAATAGATTCGGATTTCCAATGAGATCATTAATAAGAATACATTAACGACACCATGCTATAAGAGAATACCAGATAGTTACGGTTTTATGAATCAACCCTCCAAAAGCGGTAAACACATTAGCATGTAAGCATAGAACACCAAATCGAGCATTTAATTAAGTAAAGTATACAATAAAGTTTGTGGTTTATGACTCAAGTATAAAGCAGTTAGTTTGAATAAGGTATGCAATATCACCCCTAACACGAAAGATAAAAAACGGGGTATTAAAGTACTCACCTTTCAAGTATAAACTTGATCGGTAAAAAGACGGGAAATCGGAAGGACGGGGTTTAATGAGCAAAGCCTAAATAAAAAGGAAAAACCTTGAATTAGAAAGGTTGTTTTTGGAAAACTTTAAAATATAAGATAAGAAATTTAAACAATTAAAGTTTAAGGTTTAAAATGTAACTATTTAAGAATTTATAATACTAGCCCTTTAAAAATGTAAGTTTGCTCGAAACCGAGTAAAAGTATCTAACCTTAATATTTACTCAACCTATGTTAAGTAATAAGGTGGGTAAAAATGCAAGAATGCAAGTCCCTTAATTATATAGATACTAAAACGGGTTTTAACGAGTGTTCGGGTTGTTGGTTCGGGTCTTGATAATTGGTCAAACCCAAAGTCAACTTTCAAAAATATTAAATGTTATGAGAACTCATGAAAATTAAGTAAGACTTAACGAAGTATGTAGTTCTATTGTTTAAGAACTAACAACGTACGTTAAGCGAGTATTCGGTTTAGTCGGTCCAAACTTTATTATGAATCAAGTTGAATCCAACATTTCCATGTACTTAAGAAAATAATTAAAATCAGTTTATAAAGTATTTTTAAAGATTTATACATGTCTTGATAGCTAAAAAACGCACTTGTGTGTCTTAAGCGAGTGAAAATCGGTTTAGTTCAGTTTGGTTCGGTTTCCATCTCACAATAAGTTCATAGATGGTTTCCACATGTCCAAATATCAAGGAACGTGTATAATAATTTATAAATGAAGATACTTAAGTTTTACAACCAAAAAGTTAACAATATAGTTTTAAACGAAAGTTCGGTTTTCCGTTCAGATCTTGCTTTGGGTTAAGACCGAGGTAAGATTCTACAAACCCATAACCATAGAACTTATATAAATGATTTTAGAAACTTAAATCTAATAATAAGCATGTTTAAACAATTATTTAACAAAGCTAGTAAACAAAGTTCGGTTTACGGTTTGGAGCTATTTACAGTTAAACCGAGGCTAGTCTCTTCAAACCCATAACCATGGAACTTAATAAATAAGCAAGATGAGTATAAGTTAGCATGGTTAGTAAGCAATAATAAAGTTAGATGGTTAGATGCGGAAAATATATAACAAAGACCACGAAAGTCCTCCATGTAGCCTTGCCTTACGAGGCCCGAAACTTAGCCGAACAAGGCCGGAAAAGTGACCACCAAAGGTAACAAGGGGTGTATATTATATATATGTTGTGACATATGCTTCAAGTATTAATTAAGAGTTAGTAAACTAATAAAAATGAAAAACTATATCAGTTTGACTTTGAAAGTCAAACTTAACATAAACATGAAAATAACCTTGAAAGATCTTAGAATTTGAGTGTGGGAAAGAGTTATGAGCAGGGATTTGAGTGGGAGAGGGTCTTGTATTTATAGGGGAGCTTAAAGGGGTTAAACAAGGGGTTTAGAGGGTAAACACAGGATTTTGGATAATAACACAAACAAGAAAACACAACATGCAGGTTCTGGTCTGCTGTGCATCGCGATACGCGACCCCAAATGGGTCTCCCCCATCGCGTAGCGCGATGGGGTGGTGGCTGGTGATGTTTTGCAAGATTCAAAAATGACAGTTTGGCCCCCGGAGTTCGTTTTATGTGTTTGTAACGTGTTTTAAGGACCGAAAATGATGTTTTCAAGACCCAACAACTGAAAAACAATATTGTACCATAAAAACCTTCATTTTGATTATATCATAAGTTTCGGTTAACAAAATGGGTCGGGTTACATGTCATACGAATATAATAACAAATACAATCGAGACCCGTATTTGACGGGTTTAACATTCACCTTTCGACTTAGGACGTCAGCGACAACATTCGCTTTACCGGGATGGTAGAGAATTTCACAATCGTAATTACTAAGTAACTCGGCCCATCGTCGTTGTCTCATAATGAGATCTTTTTGGTCAAAAATATTTTGAAGGCTTTTATGAGCGGTAAACACAACACATTTTGTACCGTAAAGGTAATGTCTCCAGATTTTGAGAGCGAAAACGACGGCATCAATTTCGAGATCATGAGTCGTATAATTCTTCACGTTGACCTTAAGTTGCCTTGTTGTGTAAGAGATGACTTGACCTCGTTGCATGAGCACACAACCAAGACCTTGATGAGATGCATCGCAAAATACAACAAAATCGTCGTTTCCATCGGGAAGGGTTAGAACGGGAGCACTGCAAAGAATGTCCTTGAGAGTATGAAATGTTTCCTCTTGTTTCGAAACCCATACGTATGGTTTTCCTTTATGAGTGAGGGAGGTGAGAGGCAAAGAGATTTTGGAAAATTTCAAATGAAACGCCGATAATATCCGGCCAACCCGAGGAAGGATCGAATTTTCGTGAGAGTCATTGGATTTTTCCAATTCTTAACGGCCTGTGTTTTAGCGGGATCAACATGAATACTTTTGTTGTTTACGATATGTCCCAAAAATTGAACTTCCTCGAGCCAAAATTCACATTTGGAGAATTTGGAGTAGATTTGTTCGTTTCTAAGAAGCTCGAGAATGGAATGCAAATGATGTTCATGTTCGGCTTTGGTCTTGGAAAAGATGAGAATGTCATCAATAAATACAATAACGAATTTATCAAGAAATTGTTTACAAACGCGGTTCATGAGATCCATAAACACCGCGGGTGCATTGGTTAACCCGAAGGTTTGCAAACGTAGTTCATGAGACCAAAAATTCGAAATGTTCATATCGAGTACGAAAAGAGGTTTTCGGAATGTCTTCTTCGCGAACACGCAATTAATGATGACCCGATCGAAGATTGATTTTTCAGAAACAAGTTGCTCCTTGAAGTTGGTCGAAATGATCATCGATTCGTGGCAAGGGATATCGATTTTTAATGGTGAGTTTGTTAAGCTCTCGATAATCGATGCACATACGAAACGAACCATCCTTCTTTTCACGAAGAGAACGTGAGCGGCCCAAGGAGAAGAGCTTGGAAGAATGAAACTTTTATCGGAAAGTTCTTCGAGTTGGTTCGACGATTCTTGCATTTCCGACGGGGTTAAACGATATGGAGCCTTGGCCACGGGCATTGCGCCGAGCACAAGATTGATTCCAAATTCAACCGGACGAACGGGTGGAAGACCAATGACATCATCGGGAAAGACGTCAAAGAAATCACGAACAATAGAAACATCTTGGATTCTCTTACCGCAAGAGTTAGAAACGGAACATAATTTTGGCGTAAGTATTTTTACGATTGAGTGCACGACATGAGATTAAGCCTTCTATAAGTAGTGTTACCGAAGACTTTAAGAATTTTACCGTTTACGAGCGGGATGCGAATGAATTTATCGAAGCAAACGACTTCGGCACGGTGCAAAGATAACCAATCCATGCCTACTATGGCATCGAAACTTCCCATTTGCATCGGGATGAGATCGATGGAGAATTTATGTTTGAAAAGAATGAGATAACAATCGCGGATGACAGAATTGATGGTGATGGAATTTCCACTGGCGACTTCAACAGAAAACGGTCGGGAAAGCTTGGTTCAAAGCATAGCAAGTTTCGACTCAAATTTCAAAGAAATAAAAATTCTATCGACACCAGTATCAAATAAAATAGAAGCCAAATGATGTTTCACTAAAAACATACCGTTCACAACATCGTTTGCCACCTGAGCTTGATTAGCATTCATCATAAAAGCTCGCCCTTGATTTCAATGGTTTCCTTGGGATACTTGAGGGGGAGGAGGAGGGGGGTGCTTGAATGGCTTGCATGGGTTTCATGGCTTGCACGGGTTGGATGAGTGGTTCATTGAGTTGGGGAAGTTGGGGTTGGTAGGTTTGGACTTGGTAAGCTTGGGTTTGGTAGTAGGGTATGGTCATGGTTTGGGCTTGGTTTGCATAGGCTAGGCGAGGGCAATTGTAGCAAAAATGGTTAGGATCCCCACAATTAAAGCAAGCTCGGGGTTTTTGAGGTTGGTTTTGTGGGTATGGCGCATATCGGTTTTGGGAATTTTGGGGAGTGGTTCTTGGTTGGTTAGGTTGGGTTTGTTGTGCGGATCGGCATGTGGTGTTGAGATGAACAAAACGGTTACAAAGAGTGCATTTGCGACAAGGCAATTGTGATGGGTGGTGACGTTGACAATTGTTGCATAGTGGGAAAGTACCGGTATAGGGTTTTCAGGTTTGTGGGAGGAGCTTGGGTTTGTTGTTGAGGTTGTGGTTGGGTAACAACAAAGTTTCAGTGGTTGGTCTTGGGTTTCTTTTTGTTGTGGTTGTTGTGGCGGGAAGAGTTTGAGTAGTTAATGGCTTGTGGTGCGGGTTCAACTTTGGCTTGTGGTACGGGTTCGGTCTTGGCTTTCTCACTTGGCTTCTTGAGGGTTAGTGTACCCGCCTTCACATGGTTTTTCGATAGCTCACCGGCTAGAGTGATGGTGTCCTCAAGGTTCGCGGGCTTGCTACTCAGTTCTGAGTCCTGGATTTGCTTCGGTAAACCCCCAATGTATTTATCGAGTTCACGTTCAGCCGGGGTAACCAAGTGAGGGACGAGGATGCTCAACTCGTGGAAACGAAGTGAACAGGCGACATTATCACCACTTTCTTGCTTGAGGTTCCGAAATTCCTCCTCGAGCTTTTGGAGCTCGTGTTTGGGACATAATTTTTTCATCATGAGTGCCTTGAGATCGGACCATGGAAGAGCCATAGCCGTTTCCGATCATTGGAGGTGCATAACACTACCCCACCATGTAAGAGCCATTTTCTTAAATATGCTCGAAGCGAAGTTTGTCTTTTTCGCATCGGGGAATTCGCTATGTCGAAACACACTTTCCATCGATTCAAACCATTGCAACAAGGTAGTCGCACAGTTTGTTCCAAAGAAATCGGTTGGGCTAGCACTTGTAAACTGCTTATACAAGTAGGATGCGGGTTTGGGTTCAACGGGTGCAACAACGGGTGGAGGAGGTTGGGTAGCTTGGATTTGGGTTATAAGTTCGGGAATCACCGCGGCCATTTGCTTGACGACGAACGCAGCCATACGTCGGTTGGAGTTCTTGCGCGGGTGGTGACTTATCGGAGGCATGTTAAAAATTATAAAGAAATTGGGATAAGTTAGAGGTAAAAAGAAATGAATATGAGGGTGTATAAAATAAAATAAAATTTTAAGTTTGATTGTGAATTCCTAGAGTTAGTGAGGAGGAGATGTTAGTTTTAAATAAAATATAAAACTTTTTATATAAATAACAATCCAAAAACAAAACGTAAATGATTTTGAGAGATTGAAGCTTGAAAATTTTGAGATTTGTAGAGTCGGAAAATCGTACATGAACCACCATGATTTGATATTCCGACAATAAAAGGTTTTTTTATAAAACACCATATTGGAGTCTAAACATGTGCACGAACCACCACGTCTTTTTCATATTTTCGACTCAAATAACGATAATAACACATAATAAAACGGAGATACAACTAAATGTTAAGGCACTAGTCCACGAACCACCATGGCTTTCATGTTTCAACACCAAAAATTTGGATGGCGACCGAAACGCTCCCATTCGACTAATATTGACACGTATAACACGGTTCGTTGGCCTACAAAACGACCACTACAATTCAATCATCCCAGGTAAGTAAATCACCTTCGATTCTTGAAATCTTTTTGTCAAATGGTCGTTTCATAGTGTCTCGCTTTCTATAATGGCTACAAAACTGATATAAATGCAACCTTTAAGGAATTTAAACAACTGGATCCAAGTTAGTCTTGTAATCCATAAAACTCAATAAAAATCTACGTTTTTGCGTTTTAAGGTAAGGATACCTTGAGCATACTATGATAGTGTGTGTATGTGAACATTTATGATCTTGGTGAATTTTAAACAAATTATAAATAAACATGCGAAATGAACAATCAAAATAGAGTAAACACGTATAAGCGCACGTATAGGAATCTAAAGCATACTATACTAGGTCGTTACGTCTAACCACCTATCCTATAGTCATGGATTTGGTACCAATCTGTCACACCCCGACCAAAGGCGGCGGAACATGCCGGGATGCAACGGATTGCCCATAAGCACATGACACTTTTTAAAGCGACAATATTTAACAACTCATTTAATTTTACAACATCAAAATGTCACATAACAATATTCATAGATAATCATAACAAAATATGGCAAATAAATATATTTTTCAATTTGCTAATATCCTAACGGTCTTCGTTACGTTTTCTCCAAACTTCATAATCAACCTAAAGTCAAACTTGTAACATTGCATAAAATAAAGTTTATCAACACAAAGGTTGGTGAGCAATTCATATTTTCGAACATATATGTATATAATAAGAAAAGCCACAACTTGTATACGAAACAACAAATAATAGCAATAATTTGGATAAAATGATGTCGCTAATAAGAATACATTAGCGGCACCGTCTATAAGAAAATACCAAATAGATTTGGATTTCCAATGAGATCATTAATAAGAATACATTAACGACACCGTGCTATAAGAAAATACCATATCGTTCACAGATTTATGAATCAACCCTCCAAAAGCGGTAAACACATTAGCATGTAAGCATAGAACACCAAATCGAGCGTTTGTTTAAGTAAAGTATACAATAAATTTTGTGGTTTATGACTCAAGTATAAAGCATTTAGTTTGAATAAGGTATGCAATATCACCCCCCAAAACGAAAGATGGAAAACGAGGTACGAAAGTACTCACCTTTCAAGTATAAACTTGATCGGTAAAAAGACGGGAAATCGGAAGAACGGGGTTTAACGAGCAAAGCCTAAATAAAAAGGAAAAGCCTTGAATTAGAAAGGTTGTTTTAGGAAAAATTTAAAATATAAGGTAAAAAATGTAAATAATTTAAGTTTAAGGTTTAAAATGTAACTATTTAAGAATTTATAATACTAGCCCTTTAAAAATGTAAGTTTGCTCGAAACTGGGTTAATGTATCTAACCTTAATATTTACTCAACCTATGTTAAGTAATAAGGTGGGTAAAAATGCAAGAATTCAAGTGTCACACCCCAACCTACGGCGGAAACGCCGGGGCGAACTGATTGCTCACAGCTTTTCAAAGGTTACCATTATGCAATAATAAATGTGACAATATCTATTAAGTTAAATAAATAATAATAAAAAACATCAAATACAAAATCCATATTTCAAATAAATAAAACAATACAAATATATCAAGTCTATAATCTTGTTTATTTTCTCTAGCGTGCAATCCTAAGTTTTTCTTCCAAACCAGCTTGAATATCAAACGATAACCTGCATATGCGTTGAAAATAATATAGTTTTGTCAACACAAGGTTGAGTGAGCAACATACCAGTTCAAAGTATAAATAAAAATATGTATTAGCAACAAGTCGTATGAGAATAACAAAATACCCAAATGAGCAAGTATAACTGATATGTCGAGAAGCACAAAGCTATAACGACTAGCGTATGATCATACTAGACTGAGTTTATGTTGGACCTCTCCGAATGCGGAAGCATACAAAGCAAATAAGCACATAAACAAGTAAGGTATAAGTTGTTAACACATAAGACAAAGTTGCAGTTTTTGAGTATAAGTATATATAAGAAATATAATTTACGCATATGTCCCCAAAACGTGAGTAAACGAGTAAAAAGAGGGGAATGGGGTACTCACCTCAATAGACGAGCAAAGGTGAAAAACAGTATAATAAGAATGTGGATGACAAATCAAACTCTTCCGGGAATACTGACGAGATATCCTATTAACGGATAATTTCGTAAACGAATATAAGTAAGAATTCAACAACGAAACTAAAAATAGATAGTGGTTCGGGATTTAATAATCTAATGGGTTCTTGCGAAAGTTAAAAGTAGATTTATTATTAATTTTATTGCTTTTATTTAACAACGGTTTATCGTAAATAATATTATTTTAATTATACAAAAATTCATAAAAATACTTAAGTAAATATTTATAAGAGTTTGGATAAATCATATAAAGAGATTGATTTTTCATATTTGTTTTAATAAATATTTTTATTATTAATAAAGGTTTTTGATAAATAAATATTGTAAATAATAAAGGATAAATAATAAATAGTAACTGTATAAAATATGATCTTTTATAAAATGCTTGAATTTATATATTTAACAAGATTATATGATATATTTTAGATTAAAACTTTTATATATTAAAACTATATATTACATATATATATATATATATATATATAAATGTATATAACATATATATGATGTTTAACCAAAATTTAGAAATATGATCGATTTATATATCAGTTTTAATAGTATAACGTTTATTTAATACATAATTTTAGCTTTATTAAATTACTAAACCTTTTAGATTAAAACAAAAATAATAAATAAATAATCTGCCATGGCCGGGACTCAATCCTCGCCATGGTCGGCTCAAGAGGGACACAAACACATGCCCAAACCAACTGGTCTAGGTTGACTAGTTGTTTAAACTCGTAACTAAAATACACAAGGAGAAGGTGCCATAACCCATAATTTCTTATGAACCCTAGATTATCAATCATCTCAATTCGTGTGTAATCGATCAATAAATCATCGGGTTATCATACTATGGATGACGGCGAACAAAACTACATAATCCTATATCGATGATGGGAAGAAGGTTAATTAATTCGTCTTCAGCGCCGGCGGTCGAGGTCAAGAACAACCAACCAAACAGTTATTATAAATCAATTGGTTAAGGGGTAAAGGACGGCGAGGGTTGAAGGAATGTGGCTGCAAGTTTAATTGGGTTTATAACAGCGATTTCATGTATAACAAGTTAGGGTTAAGGTCGGCTAAGAATAAACGATTTGCAGATCAAAATTGATTCGTCTTAACATAATAGTCGTGTCGGTTAAGCCAGATTAGGTATGTATATAACTGGTTTGATCCAATTTCCAAGTTTTGGGCCGAGAATTCAGGTCCAAGGCATTCAATTGAAATCGCGTTTAAGGAAAAGGGTATGGGTGAAGAATTTAGATCAGGATACGGGTCTTGGTGACCCGTTTGTGCAAATGGGTTATAACAATTTTTCCTTTTAGCCCCTTAAGGTTTAAGGATGAGTACAAAAGAGATAAAAGGTCTAGTTAGGGTTGGTTTTGCCAAATATGAAAGTTTTTAATATGTAAATAATAATATAATTATAGTTTAATTAACTAGATAGAAGCGATAAAATTTCCCGAGCATCGAAACGGGTCGGGTAACGGATATAAACTATTACGTGAAAAAAAAACCGAGTTGTTACAGTCTCCCCTACTTTAGGGAATTTCGTCCCAAAATAAAGATATTATAACAAAATCATTAAAGTTTGAGGAAAAGAAAATTTTAAAATAGAATTTTAATACATATATATATATATATATATATATATATATATCATAACACAGAACTTTGAATAGTTAAAATAACGCTCTAAATGTAAATCCGATAAGGGCACTTATATATAGGATGTACCAGAGGCGTATCCACCATGTCCTTATCATTTTTATATTTGTACCGTTATCCTAACCACTTTCACTTCTCTATTATTATACACAATCTTACAAATCATGCTTTCCATGCGAGGACTTCGATAATTATGTTCCGGACCATAATTATTTTCATCGTCGGATGGTCCACATGATTCATCCCATCGTGTGGATTTACAAAACGTTTGATTAAAACATTACTTTGTGGAAATAAAAGTTTTAAGGAGTTTTTACATTAGAGTCCATCTATGTATAAAATAATTCCAAAAGTTGTAGTGAAATTTTATTAAGACATCGCAAAAATATAACTATTTGAAGAAGACATAAAAGTAAACTTTAGTAAATAATATATTGGGCCAAAAAGGAACTTTATTCATAAGATAGATTATAAAAGATAAATAGTTTAAGTGAGAAATAATCCAAGGCCATAAAGAGGCATTACAATAATTAAGAAAAAGACAAAATGCTCAAGATAGATGAAGGGAACGACAAAAGTCTTCACGGTCGTTAAGTAGTTTAATTGACGTGTCTTGAGGCACTGTGAGGAGTTGCAGGAGTAGGAGCAGTTGAGGTAGATTGATTCAGTACTGCTTGGAAAACTGGAGCTTGAACGGTTTGCAAGAGAGTTATTTGGTGGAAATATGTCTGTTAAACTTGAGCTTGTGGTTGTGAGGTTTGGTAGTGTTGGGTTAAGTAAGGTTGACTTTGATTTATGGGAGGAGCTTGAGGGACATGAGGTTGATGGGTTTGAGCCTATTGAGCATGGGTCAAGTAATAGGGTATAGTCATATATTGGGCTTGATGTGCTTGGGTACGTTGAGGGCACGTATTACGTAGGTGATTTGGGTTTCCACAATGGTAGCAAGCATGGGTATTAGGAACACCGGGTTAAGCAAGAGGGGTAGGTTGTTGCGGAACAGCTTGTGCAGTAGGCAGGATACGACAAGCGTTAGCAAGGTGGCAATAACGATTACATTAGATTCAACGACGGCATAGGTATTTAACCGAATGATGACGATTACAAATGGAACATGACGGAAAGGACCGAGTTAAGGTTTCTTGTTTGAGGAAACTTGCGGCTGGGTAGATTTTGTTGCAGCACGGTTCTTACGTTTCTTGTTGTGGGGATAAGTGGGGGTAGATGGTTCGTAGTCACCAGCAGAGGAGTTAATGGGAAAAGTTGGATAGGCTGCATGGAGGATCTGAATTTGGGTTACTATTCTGGGGATCGCAGCAATTAACTTTTTGGCGATACAGGCAACCATACGGTGGTCATGAGAATCAGACGATTGATGTCGAGGATAACGTTGGTATCTTGAATGAGACATTCTATATGGACCAAAAATGAGGAATTATAAGGTGAAGGATAAATTGAGGAAATCATAAGAATAGTGAAACGCTTAACTATGTAGATAATTTATAATAACGTTGCGTTAAAAAGTAATAGGATTTGTGTCACAAAGATTAAATGTGAAAGATTATAAGATGGGGGGGGGGGTTACATAGCGTAAATACTTATTAAATGATGTAGTCAATAAGATTAATGTGTGATGACTACATGAGTAGTTAAGTCAGTTTAAAATATAGATTATTAAGTTTACAATAAACTAACGAAATATAAATCGTGGATGTTGGCCTCCCATGAGCTTTCCATGGTAATTTGATTGGCCCAACGAACTAACAAATAAAAACAACTGAGTTGGACAGCCCATGAGTGTTACATGGCAATTTGATTGTCCCAACTAATTAACGAATTGACAATGCAATGAAGTTTGTCGGCCCAATGAGCGTTACACGGCGTTGTAACCGACCAAACTAAATAACGAACTATCGAAATAAATATGGGTAGTCGAAGAATCTTGAGAATCACCACGTTTGATTACTCCAACAAAAATACGGAAACAAGTTAATAAATGGATAGTAGGAGTGCCCATGGGTTCCATGGATTTTTCACCCGACTAACCATTTAAATAACGGAAAACAATAATCGGGGAAACCGAGTTTAGTCACGAATCACCGTGTATTCGGTTAAAATCAACCTAAGGTGTCGGTCATATGGCATTTATGGATCTCGCTCGGGTCCATAGGGTTGAGTACTGTGGTCTGGTTATCACCCAGGTAAGGAATAGCGTCTTACCTTTGGTTCTGGGAACCGTTTTGCCAGTGCCCAACTCACAGTTTCACTTCCCATTTCATCTATCATAGGGACACGCCACATAACCTAGCCTTAAGGTGTACAAGTTAAAACAACATGTGGGAATTCTTAAGGAATTTCCCGAAAATAAAAGCAATCTACTTTTCAAAAAGTTTTCTTTGAATGTTGAGGCATAGCCTCGGAGTTTGTGTGTGTGTGTGCATAACAATACAATAAATAATAAATAATAATTATCTAAGAAAGCTGTAAACAATTTAAAATTAAACACATAAAGGTAAACAGATAGGCACGTATGGGCTCCTAAACACGTGTCTAAGGCAATAACTAACGACCTATCTTAAACATTCGGCTCTGATACCAATCTGTCACACCCCAACCTACGACGGAAATGTCGGGGCGAACTGATTGCTCACAGTTTTCAAAGGTTACTATGATGCAATAATAAATGTGACAATATCTATTAAGTTAATTAAATAATAAAAAAAACATCAAATACAAAATCCATATATCAAATAAATAAAACAATACAAAATATCAAGTCTATAATCTTGTTTATTTTCTCTAGCGTGCAATCCTAAGTTTTTCTTCCAAACCAGCTTGAATATCAAACGATAACCTGCATATGCGTTGAAAATAATATAGTTTTGTCAACACAAGGTTGAGTGAGCAACACACCAGTTCAAAGTATAAATAAAAATATGTATTTGCAACAAGTCGTATGAGAATAACAAAATACCCAAATGAGCAAGTATAACTGAGATGTCGAGAAGCACAAAGCTACAACGACTATTGTATGATCATACTAGACTGAGATTATGTTGGACCTCTCCGAATGCGGAAGCATACAAAGCAAATAAGCACATAAACAAGTAAGGTATAAGTTGTTAACACGTAAGACAAAGTTGCAGTTTTTGAGTATAAGTATATATAAGAAATATAATTTATGAATATATCCCCAAAACGTGAGTAAACGAGTAAAAAGAGGGGAATGTGGTACTCACCTCAATAGACGAGCAAAGGTGAAAAACAATATAATAAGAATGTGGATGACAGATCAAACTCTTCCGGGAATACTGACGAGATGTCCTATTAACGAATAATTTCGGAAACGAATATAAATAAGAATTCAACAACGAAACTAAAAATAGATAGAGGTTCAGGATTTAATGATCTAATGGGTTCTTGCGAAAGTTAAAAGTAGATTTATTATTAATTTTATTGCTTTTATTTAACAACGGTTTATTGTAAATAATATTATTTTAATTATACAAAAATTCATAAAAATACTTAAGTAAATATTTATAAGAGTTTGGATAAATCATATAAAGAGATTGATTTTTCATATTGTAAATATATAAAGAGTTTGGATAACAATTTTTACTTTTAGCCCCTTAAGGTTTAAGGATGAGTACAAAAGAGATAAAACGTCTAGTTAGCGTTGGTTTTGCCAAATATGAAAGTTTATAATATGTAAATAATAATATAATTATAGTTTAATTAACTAGATAGAAGCGATAAAATTTCCCGAGCATCGAAACGGGTCAGGTAACGGATATAAACTATTACGTGGAAAAAAAACCGAGTTGTTACAGCAAGTCCCTTAATAATATAGATACTAAAACGGGTTTTAACGAGTGTTCGATTTGTTGGTTCGGGTCTTGATAATTGGTCAATCCCAAAGTCAACTTTCCAAAATATTAAATGTTATGAGATAACTCATAAAATTAAGTAAGACTTAACGAAGTATGTAGTTCTATTGTTTTAGAACTAAGAACGTACGTTAAGCGAGTGTTCGGTTTACTCGGTCCAAACTTTATTATGAATCAAGTTGGATCCAACATTTCCATGTACTTAAGAAAATAATTAAAATCAGTTTATAAAGTATTTTTAAAGATTTATACCCGTCTTGATAGCTAAAAACACACTTGTGTGTCTTAAGCGAGTGGAAATTGGTTTAGTTCGGTTTGGTTCGGTTTCCATCTCACAATAAGTTCATAGATGGTTTTTACATGTCCAAATATCATGGAACTTGTATAATAATTTATAAATGAAGATACTTAAGTTTTACAACCAAAAAGTTAACAATATAGTCTTTAAACGAAAGTTCGGTTTTCGGTTCGGATCTTGTTTCGGGTTAAGACCGAGGTAAGATTCTACAAAACCATAACCATAGAACTTATATAAATGATTTTAGAAACTTAAATCTAACAATAAGCATGTTTAAACAATTATTTAACAAAGCTAGTAAACAAAGTTCGGTTTACGATTTGGAGCTATTTACAGTTAAACCGAGGCTAGTCTCTTCAAACCCATAACCATGGAACTTAATAAATAAGCAAGATGAGTATAAGTTAGCATGGTTAGTAAGAAATAATAAAGTTAGATGATTATATGCAGAAAATATATAACAAAGACCACGAAAGTCCTCCATGTAGCCTTGCCTTACGAGGCCCGAAACTTAACCGACCGAGGCCGGAAAAGTGACCACCAAAGGTAACAAGGGGTGTATATTATATATATGTTGTGCCATATGCTTCAAGTATTAATTAAGAGTTAATAAACTAATAAAAATGAAAAACTATATCAGTTTGACTTTGAAAGTCAAACTTGACATAAACATGAAAATAACCTTGAATGATCTTAGAATTTGAGTGAGGGAAAGAGTTATGAGCAGGGGTTGGAGTGAGAGGGCCTTGTATTTATAGGGGGGAGCTTAAAGGGGTTAAACAAGGGGTTTAGATGGTAAAAACCGGATTTTGGATAATAACACAAACAAGAAAACACAACATGCAGGTTCTGGTCTGCTGTGCATCGCGATACGCGACCCCAAATGGGTCTCCCCCATCGCATAGCGCGATGGGGTGGTGGCTGGTGATGTTTAGCAAGTTTCAAAAAGGACAGTTTGGTCCCCCGGAGTTCGTTTTATGTGTTTTTAACGCGTTTTAAGGACCGAAAATGATGTTTTCAAGACCCAACAAGTGTAAAACAATATTGTAACATAAAAACCATCATTTTGATAATATCATAAGTTACTTATTACAAAACGGGTCGGGTTACATGTCAAACGAATACAAAAACAAATACAATCGAGACCCGAAATTGACGAATGTCACATAAACGATAACATAAAAATCCTACGTGTCGTGATGTGGTCGCTCCCCCTTTTTTTGGAGTCACTAGATTTGCTTAATTTATTTTTAGAGATAACTTACTTTAAAAAAGAAACACATTTTTGTTCATCAATAAAACAGATTAAACAATATACGACTTGATCAATAAGTTGGTTCTTTTCTCATGTGACATTAATTTCATGGTTTCGAAATTATCAAAAAAATATTTAAATCATCTTTTTGTCGAGTGTGAGGCATATGATAAGATAAATATATACAAAATGTTTTATCGTTTTTATAAAGGCGTTATATCATTATTCTTTAAGTACATCTTATAATGATAACAAATATTATTATTATTAGAAAGAACAATAAACACAAAATTAAAAAATAAAAAATAAACTTTATAGTATTTGATTTTGTATTTTAAATAAAGACTTGAAATGACTGAAAATATTAGGGGGTAGTAATATGTCATGTAAAATTATTTAAGAAAATGAAAGTCTAGGGGAGAGTGTATGACAAATACACAAGGGGATACATTTAACCTAACCCTTTAATTAAATGAGGGTAAATTTGATTTCATTAAAGATATAAATATATTTTTATTATATTGACATAAATACCCACATATTTTAATCCCTAAAATTTAGACAATTAGTTATTTGAGTAAAGAATGAAGGGTTAAGTTATTCTGAAAAGAGGAACAAAAATGAGAAGAATGAGAATTATTGTAGCCACACAACAAATCTCCTTAAAAAATAAATAAATAAAACATAACTCGAAATTTAATAAAAACAAAAAAAGTAAAAACACAAAAATGTTTCCACCGTCTTTCTCGTTCTCATAAAAAAACAAAACAAAACACAATGGTAAGTGAAAAAAGTCGTGTCCTTTTGTTTATCATTGTGTTTTATGTTTATTTTTGTCATTTATTGTGTTTTTTTCCCTTGATATTGTGCTATATTTCGTTCATCATTGTGTTATATTTGTGATCTATTGTGTTTTTTTAGTTTTAATTGTAACAACTCGGTTTTCTCCATATATTATACCCGACCCGCCTTTATGTTATGAATATTTTACTAATAAAAATACCGAACTTATCGAGTAATCATTTCCATATCATCGATTGTTTATTATATTTTTTTATATTAAAATATATGTAAACAAACTTTCATTTATAATCATTTTGAACCCTAAACCAAACTTTAACCCTATTTTGTATCCACCGCAATAGTCTAGGGACTATCTAGCAAGATCTGGATATTATTAACCCATTTACCTAATGATTCAAAACTCGTAGATCATGAACCCGCTTACCCAGATGATGTCTTGCACCACAATTCTCGTAAATTAACTTGGTAATTGAATCAATATGTGATCTTCATTCCTTACTCAGTGCACCAACATTTTTATTTTTGTTAATTCAATCAAAACAAATCCGTAATTATTATTTGTTTGGCTGACACCTCGTGATAATCAATATACACATTAACAAACAGGATATTGAATAATAACACCCTGCACTCGACAAACAAGATCAAGATTGGCCGCCAGCTTCTCGTCCCCCGTTGACCATCGATTCGCAATTATAACTTGAAATTTATATATGAGTATTGGTCGTTTTTCAGCGCTTAGCATTAACCCTAACCTTAATTCAAAAACCGTAGATCAGATTGAACAATTGCAGAATCTAGGGTTTATAAATATTTGGGGGTTTTGTCGGTAATGTATTTAAGGTTTTAATTTCAGTTCATAATCAACTGATCACTTAGCTCAGTTGGCTAGAGGTGTTTGCGTGTTTTCTGAGCCGGCCATCAGCTTAGGTTCGAGCCTGGATAGCCGCACCCCTTTTTTATTCTTATTTGTTATTTTATATATATTAATGGTTTTTAATTATTTTAATTAATATTAAACATCAAGTAAACTTTATTTTATAAAACCGACACATTTAAAGACAACGCTCTCGTAAATAAATCTCGCGTATAAGTTTATGTGTGTGTGTGTATGTGTGTGTGTGTATGTATGTATGTATGTATGCATGCATTATAAGCAATTATAAATCATCGTATTTTATTTAAAAACCCGAACACCTTTATTGGTGTTTTCTCGTCATTTAACGTCTTTATAAATATGTTTATATTAATATATATATATATATATATATATTATGTAAACGTATTAAGTAGTTTCTCCTTAAAAGGTTTATACAAAATATATATTTGCATCTTACTACATGTTTTGGATATAAATCTGCTAAGGATAATGTATCCAAATCCGTAAAGTGAGGTTTAGTGCTAAATTGTTAACAATTAATATATGAACGAAATTAAGATGAACACAACGATTTGTTGCGAGAAAAAACCCCTTGATCTCGTTTAGATCAAGGTAAAAAAACCTCGGGTGATGACAACTCGTCGATCACCAATTTATTAATAACAAAAAAGGGTTACAAGTGTTTGGAGATTGTGATCGATGTTACAAAGTAAGCTAGTGTGTAGAGAGAGTTATCAATTCTGCTCTAGTGTGTGTGAGAGTACAAGTGTTTTCTAATCGATCATATCTCGATGTTTATAAGAAAATACATATAACAACTAGTCCTACTTATTAGCCACTATTCCACAACTCTTCCAACTTTCATTGACCACGTGCTGGAAGCTTCCAGTAGCGAAATTTAAGGTAGACCAAGTCACAAAGCCGTTACTTCTGTTGAACAATAACCTACACATGTGAAACAATTGTTAATAATACTAACCTCTGAGGATCCTTGACCTTTGGCATGGTTCTGGAGCTTTTCAGGAGGATAACTGATCCAGACATATCTTCAAGGATAATATATCCTCAGCAGAGAAAATATCAGTCCTAACAATTGCCCCCAAATGGCGGGTGATAGTGGAACACAGCTGTCATTTTGAAATTCCAATCTTCTGCGAAAACTAGGTGATTAGATGGTTGCCAGAGATATTTACCATTTGGCCCTTGATATAATCATAACCGCCTATAAATGCGGCCCTATATCCCTTTTATAATCACATATCCAAGCGACACGGCATGTACATCTCTTTCCTCTCTAATCTTCTTTGATAATAATGTCTATCACTTCATCTTCTTTACCTCCTTCTAAACCTTCCGAGCAATCTTCTGATGACTCTGAGTTGTCAAAGATGGAGCCACAATGCCTCATTACCAACCCTTCTATAGAGATTTGCAAACTCACGGATCCAGAAGTTGATGAGTTCCGTTCGTTGTTTCCACCAAAAACCCTATTCCGAACGTACGAATCCAGTATCCGCTGCGACGTGTACTAAAAAACCTGGGTGTGTTTTCCGGCTTGCCCATTCCTTATTGGCTACAGTTATCCGTTTCCTCCTTTCACTTAAAGTTTCTTCGATTCCATCGGCATATCCTATATACAGGTAATGCCTATGGTTTGGAGAGTTCTCAGCACCATAGAAAGGATAATTGAAGATGAGAAAATCAACTTCGGCTTCCAAGAACTGTCCCATCTTTACACTCTTACTACCCACGGTCCTGCCCGATTCATCTTGAAATCCAAGCCTCGACAACCCCATCCGATTTTGAAAGTCACTTTAAACGATTCCTTCTGGAGGAATCAGTTTTTCTTCGTAAAACGTGACTCCATACCCGGAGGGAATGGCCTTCCTTCAAAATGGGTTAGAAAGGGTAGGATCCTAGATCCTTAAAAAATGATAGGATCCTTGATGTTTAATTTTGACTTTGAGTATTCTTTTTGTTTGCAGTTGAGAACTTTGCTTCTATGGCTAAATTACCTGGCACAGAGGAAAAAACAAAACGATTCCTTGCACTGGATACCGAAGTTAGAACATTTCAAACCCGATTCGTCGAAGCCTTTTGCGAGATCTCCTCGGATTCAAATATGTCAAGTAAGTTCAGTAAAAACAGTTTCATGGTAAATAAAATTGTATAGAATACTTATCTGTCAACCGGATTTGTGTAGGTGCCAAGAAATCTCAAAAGTCTGCTAGCATGTTCTCTCTGGAAGACATCGACAGTATGCTCACTCCTCAAGACATCAAGAAAGAAATTCTGAAGACAGCCACCAGTTCGGAGCCCAAGACTGCAACGACTAGAGCTAAGTCTGCGGCTTCTAAAAGAAAGAGGTCCTCCGATACTAAAACCCATTATGACACGGTCCTCTCTGTAAGTATCCCGTATCCTGCGGTGTTGAATTTAAGGATCCAATATCCTTCTAATCCTGATTAAATGGTTAATTACAGGCAATGAATGCTTTCAAGGAGCATTATGAAAAGATTGTAGGCCAGATGAGTTACAAGCTATCTGGGTTAGGGAATGTGGTGGTCAACAAGGAAAAAGCTTTGGCTCAGCTTAAGAGACAGCTCGAGGATTAGGTATCCACAGCAGATGCCCAACGTCAAGAGGAGGTCAAGCAGGCAACGGAGGAGGCCAAAATGTGGGCGGACATGTCAGTGCTGCAAGCAAGGATCAAGATGGTGATGGAGGCCGGTGATCCTACTTTTGACAAGGCAACCTGGAACGTGCAAAAATGGAAGGCTACCTTGGCGGCTCTTGGCGGTGATGAGGATACTGAGATGGCTGAGGAGAATGTTGTTGGAACGAGCGAGGTCAAAGATGTGATTGAAGGTGGTGAAGGAGCAGGTGCTGCAGAGGGTGAAGACGCAGCTTAAGTGGGCGATGAAGGATAAAGAAGACAAGGCCCGAGGCCCATTTTTTTTATGTTGATGTTTTTAAGGATAATCTGGTTTAGAAAATCTGTTGCAAAGAACTTATAATATTAATTGGGGGGTTAAACCCGTTAAGCTGGGGACAAGCCCAATAATAAGCTAGGGATAAGCCCGTGCAACTGGGGACAAGCCCGTGTAACTGGGGACAAGCCCATACTGGGGAAAAGCCCAAAAGCTGGGGACTAGCCCAAACTAGTGTTAAACTAGGGATAAGCCCAAATAATGGGGACAAGACCAAACCGGGGACTGGCCCAAGGATACAGATGTCAACTGGGGACTCGCCCAAATCAGGATTTAGCCCAAACGTGAGTGACATGAAAACGGCCAAACCTTAGCTAATATGAAATTGTTAGAAACCTTTGTCTTGCGATAACGTGAAAACGTTATAAACCGGTGGTATGGTACGTCTACCATAAATCGTAGGATCCTCCATATAGACGAAAGCAACGAAATTGTCAGCCACTAAGCGTGTACTGGTCCCGCTGCCCCGGACTATATGTTGGATAGCGTGCCCTCCAAGCGAGAGTGTAGAAACTCTAATTTATAAGAAAGGTGAAAACCTTTAAACCTTAGGGGATATGACCATCGGGGGTCATATCCAATCGTGGGCTAAGCCAAGGAAAATAGTAAAGTACCTTAAATATAAAGGAGAGGTGGCCAACCTCTTGATCATTGAATATCTTATTATCATCCTGCATTGTTACTTAAAACTTGGAAAACACAAGTGTTAAGAATATGTTATCCTTAAATAATCAAAAATAAAAATGAATAAATGATTAGGTATATTTACCGATTTTAGGATCCTTGATCCTCAGAGGATACTTGATCCTGATCAGAAAATGTATTTTTTGAGGTGAATAACATTCCATGCTCTTGGTAACCTGTTTCCTTCCATAGTGAGCAAATGATATGCCCCTTTTCCTGCTTCCGACTCGATCAGATAAGGGCCTTCCCACTTGGGTGCTAGCTTTCCATCAGCCGGATTGGTTGTATTTTGGAAGGCTTTTCTCAAGACTAAATCTCCTTCTTGAAATCTTCTGATCCTAATGTTCTTGTTATATGCCCCAGCTACCCTTTGTTGATAAGCTGCCATTCTGATCTTGGCTAGGTCTCTGAGTTCTTCAACAGTATCCAAGTCTTCAAGGAGGATTTCTTCATTAACCTCAGGATCACAGATGCTTGTTCTGGCTGTTGGCACCACCATTTTTGTAGGGATAACTACTTCTGACCCAAACACTAATGAGAAGGGTGTTTAGCCCATTGCATTCTTGGGTGTTGTCCCGTCAGCCCAAAGAATATAAGGTAGCTCTTCAGCCCACTTTCCTTTTCTGGATCCTAGCTTCTTTTTCAGGTTGTTGATGATGATCTTATTGCTTGATTCTGCTTGGCCATTAGCTTGAGGGTGCACTGGAGTAGATGTAATCATCTTGATGCCCCAACTGTCACAAAAGTTAGTGGTTCTTTTCCCGATAAACTGGGAACCATTGTCACAAATAATTTCTGAAGGAATACCAAATCTAGTAATAATATTTCTTTAAATGAAGGATATCACCTCTTTTTCGCGAACCTGAACAAAAGCTTCTGCCTCTATCCACTTTGAAAAGTAATCAGTCATTGCAAGCATGAATACTTTTCCTCCTGGTGCCTTAGGCAGTTTACCCACGATATCCATGCCCCACTTCATGAAAGGCTATGATGAGGATATATGACACATAGGTTCTGCTGGTTGATGAAGGATGTTTGCATGCCTTTGACAAGCATCACACTTCTTTGAATACTCCATGGCGTCTCTCTTCATTGTTGGCCAGAAATATTTTGTTCTCAGAATTCTAGAAAACAAAGCTCTACCTCCAGTGTGATTACCACAATCACCTTCATTAAAGTCTTTGAGCACCTCTTGGATTTTAGGATCCTCGATGCACCTCAAGTATGGCCCTGCAAGAGATTTTCTGTATAGCATATCATCTAACAAAATGTATTGTGATACCTTGAGTTTGAAAGATTGGGGATTCTCCGTTGCTGGAATCTCTTCATTTTGAATGTACTTCTTGATTGGGAGGATCCAGGATCCTTGGCTAGCTGAGGATAGTGGATCCCAAAGTACAATTTTTCTGTCAGTAGTTATCTCCCCAACTTCCTGTTCTCCTATTGCTGGCGAGAGTATATGGATGATTGGGATCTTCGTATCTTCTGGAATTTTCAAGGATGAGGCTAAATTTGCTAAGGCATCTGCCTCAGCATTTTCTTCCCTTGATACCTGTACTATACTAAACAATTCGAAGGATTTTGCTAATTCCTTCACAATTTCTAAATATTTGATCATATTCTCACCTTTTATGGTATACGAGCCGTTAAATTGGTTAGTTATATGTAAAGAATCCAAATAAACTTGAAGATACCTGATCCTCATGCTTTTGGCTAAAAGTAAACATGCTGAGTGCTTCATACTCCGCCTCATTATTAGTGGCTTGAAATGCACATGCAATAGACTGGGGTATTATGTCCCCCTGTGGCGATTTCAGTAATATGCCCAATCCTGTTCCTCTTATGTTCGATGCTCCATATGTGAAGAGGATCCAAGGATCCTTGGTTTCTTCTAGTTGTTGCACTTCTAAATCAGCTTCCTTTTGCATGTCACTGCTGAAATCAGCCACAAAGTCTGCTAGTGCCTGCGATTTGATAGCTGTTCTAGGCTCATACTGAATGTCATATGCACTCAGCTTTACAGCCCATTTGACCATCCTTCCTGACAATTCCGGTTTTCTAAGCACATTCTTAACAGGATAATTAGTTCTCAAAATAATAGTATGTGTTTCAAAGTAATGTCTCAATTTAGTGGAAGCTATAATTAAAGTAAGAATTAGTTTTTCAAGGTGAGAATACCTGGCCTCCGCATCTAAAAGACTTTTACTTACATAATATACTAGGTGCTGTTCACCTTCATGATCCTTAACGAGGATGGCACTTACTGCATCACCTGAAACCGCTAAGTATAGATATAAGGATTCTCCATCCACAGGCTTCATCAGAGCCGGTGATGAGGATAAGTAATCCTTTAAGGCTTTTAGGGCGGCTTCATGCTTCTCTGTCCATTCAAACTTCTTGTTTTTTTCTAAGAATGTCGTAGAAATCTTTTCACTTCTCAGAGGATCTTGAGATGAATCTGTTGAGAGCGTCTATTCTTCCTGTGAGCCTTTGGACATCCTTGGCATTTGCAGGTGACTTCAGGTTGATGATGGCTTCAATCTGCTCTGGGCTTGCTTCAATTCCTCTTTTAGTCTCCATGTATCCTAGAAACTATCCAGCCTTAACACCAATGTGGCATTTTTACGGATTCAGTTTCATGTTATATTGGTCAAGGATATTGAATGCTTCTTCAAGATCCCTGAGGTGATCCTCAGCTCTCTTTGACTTCACCACCATGTCATCTATGTAGACTTCCATGGTTTTACCTAACTGATACTTGAACATCATGTTGACCAGTCTTTGGTATGTTTCCCCTGCATTTCTTAGTCCAAATGGCATAGCAATATAACAGTATATGCCGGTAGGAGTCATGAATGCAGTATCCTCTTGATCAGATGGTTCCATCTGCATTTTTTGAAATCCAGAGGAAGCATCCATAAAGGTAAGCATCTCATGTCCTGCCGTTGCATCCACCATGGAGTCTATATGTGGTAATGGGAAATGATCCTTAGGGCATGCCTTTTTTAAATCAGTAAAGTCGACACACACCCTCCACTTTCCATTCTTTTTAGAAACAACAACCACATTAGCTAACCATCGAGGATACTTAACCTCTCTGATCATACCGGCCTTAAGAAGTTTTTCAACTTCTTCTTGTATGATCGTGTTTCTCTCAAGAGCGAATTTCCTTCCCTTCTGATGGACAAGTTTAATAGATAAATCAAGACCGGGATTATGAGTAATTTCCTCTTTATAAATACCTATCATGTCTGAATGTTTGAAGGCAAACGTGGATTTTCTTCGTTTTAGGATGGATATCATATCCTCCTCAATCTGACTGGGGATACTGGATCCTAGGAATACTTTCACGTCTAGATCCTCGGGGTCCAAGGATACTTCCTTTAAGTCCTTCTCCCGAGCTTCCAGCACGCCCCTAGGATGTTGCTGTGGTTGCTATGCTATAGTTTGCTTGGCTGTCGACTTCATTGATGTAGAGTAATAATTCTTGGCCTCCACCTGGTCACAGTCTATCCTCACTACTCCTCAAGGAGTTGGGAGTTTAATGCACTGGTGGTAAGTAGAAGCCATCTCCTTCATCCCATGTAACCAAGGACTGCCTAAAATAACATTGCAACAAGAAAGGTTATCAATAACACAAAATTTTTGGTAAGAATTTAACCCTTCGATATATATTGGAGGGTTAATGTCCCCCAATGTCTTCTTTGTTTCCCCACTAAAGCCAACTAGCACCGATGTCCTTGGGATGATCTCAGAGTCTGGGATGTTCATCTTCTGAAGAACATCATGTTAGATGATATTGACTGAGCTCCCACCATCTACCAGGATCCTGCGTACATAATGGTTAGCAATAAATAAAGTGACAATCAAACCGTCGTGGTGAGGATCCTGGATGCTTGATTTATCTTCTTCATCAAATAAGATCCTTTTGTTGGTCACCAAAGTGGTGGATATAACCGGTCGTTCCCCGTTATCCAACTTGGTTTCCTTGGCAAGTCTCTTAGCTGCGGAGAAGGAAGTGCCGCATATGTCTGATCCTCCGGAGATGAAGTTAATCACTTGAGCATCTGGTGGGGGCGTAGTTGCTTTTTGAGGAACCTCTTCAGGATCGTGAATCCTGGACTTTTTCCTTCCCAAGAGCTCCTTAAAGTGACCCTTGCTCAGGAGGTATCCAATTTCCCTCCTTAAGCCGATGCAATCATCTGTCATGTGGCCGAAATCCTCATGGAAAGCACACCATTTGGATTTGTCTCTGAAGGTGGTTGACTTTCCGTTCTTTCGGGGCCACCTCGCTTTCTCACCTAGATCCTTCATGGCACAAATCAAACCATGAGTATCTACTGAGAAGCAGTATTCTGAGATGCTTGGGTAGTCTTCATCATCGTCTCCTTCTTCAACCACTAGGACGTTCTGATTGTTGAATTTGGAGTAGGGTTTCGAGTTGTTGTTCTTGAACAAGAACCCTTGCCTTTTGTTGGAGGATTCTTGCTTTGCTTGATTCCCCAGACGATCCTGGATCCTCTTGTCATCTTCCAATCGTATGAATCTGAGTGCCATGTTTCTAACTTCATCTAAGGACCTGCAAGGAGTCATCACAAGATCATCATAAAAGGGGGAGCCCCTCTGAAGTCCCATCTTGAATGCTTCAACAGTAGTAGCCATGTCAAGATTAGGGATTTCCAGAGCTTCCCTGCCGAACCACATAACAAAATCCCTAAGGGATTCGTCACTAGGTTGGATAACTCAGTATAAATCACTAATTAACTTCTCAAATTTCCTACTATAGGAAAATTGACTGTTAAACAAGTTAACTAAGTGTGAGAAAGAAGTAACCGAAAAGGGAGGAAGACTTAGCAGCCATTTTAATGCAGATCATGTCAGTGTGTATCTGAAACCCTTTAAACAAGCTTCTTTAAGTCTCTCAGGACTGGGATTGATCTCCATTCTTTCTCTATACTGAGCTACATGCTCCTCAGGACCAGTAGTCCCATCATAAGTCTTCATGTTGGGCGTCTGGAATCGCTTTGGGATTTTAGCATCACAGATAGGTGGAGCAAATCTGGATAACTCATGGCTCCCTTCTGGTATCTCGGGAATCGGACGGACCACCCCCGGTACAGTGGATATCATATCCTTCAGCTTTTGTAGTTCCTTAGCCATAGCTTGGTTGATACCTAAATCCTACATGAATCCACGGTTAGCATCTAAGGATATAGGATAATAAAAGTTACCTCTTTGCTGGTTGGAGGTTGGCATCCCAGATGGGTAGCTGAGGTACGAAGCATCTGCTACGGGAGTTGGTCCACCGGAAGCGATGGTCTGCATGGGGATTATATCTCCTTCATGGACCTCGGATGACCTTTGATGTTGAACCCCTGAGGATCCTTGATCCTGGAAGAAGGATCCTCAATTGGGGGTTGAAGGATCCTAATGGTTGAGAATTGAAGGATCCTAGTTGAAGATATAGTCCTGAGGATTTTGGTTGAAGGATGGATGATCCTTGCGAGAAAGTTGAGGATCCTTGAGCTAGTTGACCCATGGATCCCGGTTGAAGGATAGATGATCCTTGCCGGAAGTATGAGGATCCTTGAGTTTGCGGACCCATGGACCCTTGTTGAAGGATTGATGATCCTGGCTGAAACACTAAGGATCCTTGTGTCTGTTGACCCATGGACCCCTGTTGAAGGATAGATGATCCTTGAGTAAATTGATCCAAGGATCCTGGAGTGGTGAAATCCAGCATCCTGGGCATCAAAGGAGTGTGATCCTCCGCTGGCCTCTTAGTCTTCTTGAGATCTTCTATCTCACGACGGATTCTCTGGTTGGTCTTGGTCTGCTGCTCCATATATGCTTTTACCTGCGAAAACATATTAGAAACATCATTGTTAGTACTAACCATCGGGGTGGCGGCAGTGGTTCTTGAGCACAGTAAGACTGGCAGCTGTGTTTTGCTTCCAGCAGCGGCAGGTCGTGGTGCTCCCGTGATTGGCGGAGGCATCGGCGGCAAAGTCCTTGAGGAGAGAGGAACCGTAGACGGTATGGTTGATGAATCAGAGGTTGATTGAGAGGCCATTGATAGTGGTATGGGTATGAAAAGGTTGAAAATGATAGGAATAATAGGGATTATAGCACCAATTTCCTCATGGTGGACGCCAAATTATTTTGGATAAAAATCTGCTAAGGATAATGTATCCAAATCCGTAAAGTGAGGTTTAGTGCTAAATTGGTAACAATGAATATATGAACAAAATTAAGATGAACACAGCGATTTGTTGCGAGGAAAAACCCCCCCTTGATCTCGTTTAGGTCAAAGGAAAAAAACCCCGGGTGATGACAACTCGTCGATCACCAATTTATTAATAACAAAAAAGGGTTACAAGTGTTTGGATATTGTGATCGATGTTACAAAGTAAGCTAGTGTGTAGAGAGAGTTATCAATTCTGCTCTAGTGTGTGTGAGAGTACAAGTGTTTTCTAATCGATCATATCTCAATATTTATAAAGAAAGTACATATAACAACTAGTCCTACTTATCCGCCACTATTCCACAACTCTTCCAACGTTCATTAACCACGTGATGGAAGCTTCCAGTAGCGAAATTTAAGGTAGACCAAGTCACAAAGCCGTTACTTATGTTGAACAATAACCTACACATGTGAAACCATTGTTAATAATACTAACCTCTGAGGATCCTTGATCTTTGACATGGTTCTGGAGCTTTTCAGGAGGATAACTGATCCAGACATATCGTCAAGGATAATATATCCTCAGCAGAGAAAATATCAGTCCTAACACTACATATTATATTTATTATGATTATCTATTTATTTATATTAGTATCTTATTTATTCAAATAATTAAAAGTATGTCTCACTTTATATTTAATTAAATTGTTTAATTTAATTCAGATTTTATTATTTCAATCATATCTTATATTAATTAAATTATTTAAGTATTTAATTATATATTATTGATGTGTTGCAAAACACACTTACTTTCTGTATGGTTTTATCATGTTTCAATTGCTTAATAGTATAATTTTCAAAATAATTGCTTAATAGTATAATTAATAAGAGTTATGCCTTGTTTTTGCTTGATTTTACAAAGATTGATGATTAATTGTAGGTTATGAGTTTTGCAAGAGAAAAGTGTCAAGTTTGAAGACTCTAGGAGCCTTTTTGATCAAGATTGAATACTACAAGTCAAGGCCCGACCCAAGCCCACAAGATCCAAGCCTTATATGCATAATATATTAAGTAAATAAAAAGAAAGAAAACCCTAACTCCTACACCCGGTCCGATCGGAATTGAGGCAACAGCCAAAGGAAGAAGAAAGTTTTGTGCAAGGCTTGTGGCGGCTGGAAGAAGAGAAAGAAGACCAAGGAATTTTGGTACAGAAGCTAGGGACCTTAATCATCCATAAACTCATCCATATACTTAAGTATTACTCTCATAAACTTTGTGTTTTTGTTCAAGATACATAACTAGTTGATTTTGATCTTTAACTTGGATTGTTTTGAATTTAAATTGAAGATTGAGTTGCTATTGATTATCATTGATCATTGAATGAGTTTAATTATGTTTTGGTTGAGTTATATGATGTTTACTTTGATGTATAGCTGCTGTCCAAAATTAATGTTAGGCTAAACTAGTTAGTTCTACCTAGGTTAGATGAATATTGTTAGGTTTTAATGAGTAATATGGATTGTTGATCATCAGGACTTGTTTTGTTAATGAAAATTTTGGTTTAACATTGAATTAGGCTGTGTTTAGTGGCTGTGTTTTGATTAATTATACTCATATACCTCTTGCTTTTATTGATTGAATCGGTTTTGGTTGATTTTAGCTTGTCTGAACTCTTTACTTTGTGTTTAGAGATTGTTTGCGGGGTGTACAGCCGTAAGGTTTAGTGGGTGTGTTAATTAGTTAAAATCAGTGGGTATGCACCTTCTTAGAGACCGAGAGGTGATAGGAAGTAGGGTCGTCTCATAGCTTTTACTTGTTAGGATTAGGATCGCGCGAGAGCGGGTTCGGTTCTTGTCGGGTTTGGGTTTGTGAGCGATTAGTTGACCTAGTTTATGTTAAACTAAATTGTTCCTCTATCCTTGGTTGCGTAGTACTCGTCTCCATTAGGGTAATGTGTCGGTGAGTCCGAGAGGAGAGTCGGCATTAGAACACTTTAACAATTCGTTTCCCGGTTTGTTCTTAAAATCAACTAAGTGTAAGTTAGGGTTTGTTAATGAGACCGAGAGGTGATCTTGCTTTCTTGAGTGTACCATAGTTGTGTCATCCTTAGGAACTGGTGTCGTGAGATTCTTCAATCCATTAGCTTATTATACCTTCAATAGGATTCTTACCTAGGTAGACGTTTTCTCCATTCATAAGTCTCTTTCTTAAAGTTTCGTCTAGTCTTGTTAGGTTAAGTCTTTTAAGTTAGTTAAAGTAAGTTAGGTCAAATAGTTAAAAATTAAAAATCATTCTAAAAATATTATTCTTAGGGGAGTCTTGGTTAGGGTTAAGTACTAAAAAAGTTTTCACGTGTCCTTGTGTTCGATAGTCGGACTTCCTTAGATCTATACTACTTTTGATCGGTACACTTGTTGGTTGTGTGTGGATTCGTTAGGAGTTTCGTTTTATAAATTTAAAGCTTAGTGTGAGTTACTTAGAAAGAGCATCATTAGACACACATCAAGTTTTTGGCGCCGTTGCCGGGGACAGGGTTAGAGGCGTATTAGAACGACTCGAGTTAGGACTTACCTTGTTTGCTACTTGTTTTTCTTATTTGATTTGTTTGTTAGTTTAAAATAGTTTAGCTAATTTTAGTTTATTTTGTTTATTTTAATAGTTGTATGTGACGTACTCGATCTCTAGGACCACCAGAAGCTGAAGGATTTTCCGAACCAGAGAGAGTTGGGTGAGAGACGTCGTACCAAGTCGTCTTCCAGTTCTTCAGCGTCGTCTGTTGTTAATACATCCTCTTCTCCTAAATTTTCTGAACCCGTCATTAGGGATAGGATCATGGGCGACGCAGCACCACAGAGGAGGACAGTTGCAGACCGAGCCCGTCCGTTCGACGCTGGCGCGAGATCCAGCATTGCTCCACTAGCCATCGCAGGTAACACAAATTGGCAGATTCCATCGAACATTCTGAACACCATCTCTCATTCTGCTCAATTTCATAGGTTGCTCCACGAGAACCCACATTCTCATCTCACTCGCATTACACGTATTTGCGGCACTTTTCATCTTGCATTTTTCCATCAAACTCCGCATTTTTCCGTTCTCACTCGTTGATCATGCGAGTATGTTGCTTGAGTCCCTCCCACAGGGATCCATTGCTACTTGGGCCGCTATGCAGATCCAGTTTCTTGAGAAATACGATCCTCCGGCTAAGGCCGCTCGTTTGCGTAACCTGATTCGTTCTTTCCAGATGAAGAACACCGAGAGTTTCTACGAGGCGTGGGAGAGATTCAAAAATCTACTTGATTTATGTCTGAACCACGGCCTGCAGGACTGGGCAGTTGTTGAAAAGTTCTATAACGGAGTGATGTACGCGACTCAGAGTATGCTTGACACTGCCGCGGGAGGCAACTTATTGACGACCAAGGATACCGATGAGTGCATTGCATTGTTTAACGGTTTAGCCATTAGTGGATACCAGCGACCACCCGCTAAGAGCACCAAAACCGTCGACTCCCAATCACGCGGCATGCATTCGGTCGACACGAGCACCGCACTTGCAGCAAAGGTTGAGGCGTTGGCAAAGATTGTGAAGGTTGCAGGTGAAGAGTAAGTTGTACGAGATCTGTAGAGTGGGCATGATACCGTTCAGTGCCCCGTAGGTTTCCAGGAGGAGGCAGTAGACTTTGTTAGTAATCCGAACCGAAATTAAAACTCTTTCAATTCTTATAATTCGGGGTGGAGAGGTAATCAAAATTCCAACTGGAGGAACGGAAATCAGTCCGGCTTCAAGCAGCGTAAGAGTCTATTCCAGGATTCTGGTGAGGGAATGAGCAGTGGGGAGAAGAAGCCCACGTTAGAGGAGATGATGGCACAGCAGACACAGATGTTGTTGCAGCTTCTGACTCTTTAGGACTCCTGTCACAAAGAGACTCAAGAGAAATTTCGGGAGCACGAGTCATTCATGAGAAATCAGGGAGCGTCAATTCAAAATCTTGAGCGGCAGATGGGAGAGATAGCAGGTCGTCTGAATGAGAGGTCGCCAAGAACACTTCCAAGTAATACCGAACAAAATCCGAAGGCGTTCGCGAAGGCTGTGACGACGAGGAGCGGTGCAGGGGCACGTAGCGAGCCCGTGAGTCAGGAAGCAACGAGAGGAGTCGTTGAGGAGCCTGCCTTAGATGTAGAGGAGCAGGTAGACAAGGAGATTCATTTGGAGTCTCCACCCGCCAAGGTGCATCAGAGGCGCAGCCCAGGAAGTACAGCACATGCCGAGAACCAGCAGTTACCCATCACACCAGCGAGTGTTTACAAACCTAGACTTCCATATCCCGGGAGAGTCCGTAGGGATAGAGATGAGGAGCAGAACTCCAAATTTCTTGATCTTTTGAAGCAGCTTCATCTTAACATTCCATTCCTTGATGCACTCACGCAAATGCCCAAATATGCAAATTTCCTTATGGATATTCTTTCGAATAAAGAGAAGTTAGATGAGGTCTCTTACATCCCTCTGAGTGCTGGTTGCTCTGAAGTATTACAGAGAAAGTTACCAGAGAAGATGTCCGATCCTAGGAGTTTCAAGATTCCTTGCATCGTGAGTGATAATACGGTCGTTCATGCACTGGCAGATTGTGACAATCGTCAATTTCAGGTTAACTCCGTTAACTCAACTCCGTCAATTCAAACTTAAAGATCACTGGATCTATAAGGCACACCTCATTACATTTAAACTAGGGTTTAAATGACGCTTAACACTTACTACATGTGTAGTCTTTCGGGAATTGCACCGAAACGCAAACGAGTTGACGCAAACGATTGGTGAATAAACAAAAAACGTCAAAACAATAATTATGTGATAATTATGTGTTAGACTTATGTGTTATGTGATAACATAGTATAAAACGCTAACTCAAGATGCAACCTAGTTAATTTAGGCTAGAAAAGTACAAGTTAGAAGTTGAGGGACCAAAGTGTAATATATTATTATTAATAATATTAAAACCCTAACCTCCTTCTCTCCCTCACAAACCCGATCGCCAGCCCCTTTCTCCCCTCCCTCTTGCGACGGCAGCCTCACACACACACATATCACACTCGTTTAAACTTGATTCTTCATAATCGGAGCATCCTACACTCGTTTCTAAGCACCCCTCACGTTTCCCTTGGTTTATTTCTGCGTTTTAAGGTATAAATATGAAACCCTAACTATTGAATATAATATTAAGTGTTCTTATGATTGATTATTGCTGGAGGACGATTGATTATGTATTGGTTGTTGATATTGAGGATCATATGTGATTTTGAACGGTGAAAGATTGATGAATCGTTGATTGTTTGTAAACCATAGAGGGTTGCTACTGATTTTCTATTATTAATTATGTGTATTACATGTTTTGGGTTATGTCGTATGCTTAGGATGCATGTTAGATGATTGTTTAGGCTTGCTGAGTTTTTGACAGCAGTGATTGTTAAGATTGAATGATGTGTAACTTGTTGAATATAAAAAGCAAACTGAGCAAATTATGAGTCTACAAGGTAGTACTCTGAGTCTAGTTTTCAGAAAGTCCAACCACGTCAAATTTGGAGGTGTTTTGGTTGGTCAAACGATTTAATTGTGATTAAAGGTCAAAACTGGTACTGGACAGATTGTAAGTTATGTTTAGACGACTGTAAATAAATGTTAATGTGGAAATTGGTTGAGGTTGTTAACACTACAAGGTACTTTTTTGAGTCTAGTTTTTATAGAGTCCAAGTTTGTAATTTTTGGATGAGTAAAAGTTAATCTTTATGATTTTACAAAAACGTTATGCAAAGCTGAGTTGTTAGACCTGCTGTTAGGTTGTTTTGTAAATGTTATATCTCATGAACTACGAGACCAATTGGGTTGGTTCCACTTCTGGAAGTTGACTTATTGAGTTAGGAACCTAACCCAAGTGGTCTTGCATTTATTGGATTTTTCGTTTAACGGGAATTTCAAATAACATTCTGTTGCGCATGAATTTAACTGTTATGAGTTTGCTGTAATGATTTGATTATTGTGAGAAACCTATGTGGAATAAAAATATAATAAAATATGTTCTGGAAACCTAAGACATATATGCTTTTGTGATGATTTTTGGTAAATTAATTGTGATGCTATGATCGGTGGGATAGACTAGTTTTTCAAGTAGAATTCTGTCGTTAAGAAACTAGTTGCTGAATTTTATGAAAGTTGCATGAAACAACGTGATTGCTAATTTATTATCGTGTTTTGACCAAAATGCCCTTGCGGAGAATAACTGCTAATTGATTTTCATGATTTGACCAAATTGCCCTCGTGGGGAATAATTGCTAGCGATGTACATTATGAATACATGACACGTAAATAATTGCTCACACATGTAACTATCACAAATACACTTGTTAAAGTCACAAACGAAAAACGAAACATACTGTGTGCATAGGTATTATGTGCCGGGTCTAGAGACTCGATAATATTCCGACACTTAGAAAAAAAATCTCTTTGTTGTTTTAGAACGCTAGAGAGAGTTTTTCTGTGACGCGCATCTTGGTGATTTATTTTGGGAATACTTCGCAAACAGTGAGTTCACTTACTCCTTTTAAACTGTTTTCAAACGCTTTTCTCTTGGGGGAGATAACATACTCCGAAAACGCATTTAAGATTTTGTTAATATAGATTATATATCACTTGTAAAGACTAAGTGGCAAACGCGTTAACTAAAGTCCTTCATTCACATCGAACCGTTTAATATTGGATAATAGCGAGTCATTGTTGAGTAGTACTACTGGGTTTGACAAACCCCACCCAACGCTAAACTCGACTGGAGGTCGAGTGGGTGTAATCTTGGCTAAACACATACCATGGTCGGGATAGACCTGGTGGCAAGGCAAATGATAAACAGTCAGCTTCGGTGTCGAACACTTAGTAATACTTGTTTTATAGGCTAGCTACCTATAGATATATAATTGACATAACACTATCTGGTAACGCTTAACGCAAAACGCTGAACGCAAAACGCTTAACGCAAGACGCTGAACGCAAACGCTAACGCTTTATTTTATTTGAACTCGTGAACTCACCAACCCTGTGTTGACACTTTTAGTATGTTATTCTCAGGTAGCCGAGGCGGGCGCGCGGTTTAGGATCATGCATTGCTTGAAATACTTTTAATTATGCAACTTATTTTAAACTGTTATCTTTGGGTTTTAAGTCGTCCTGCGTGACGCAACATTGGTTTTTATGGTTTTACGCTTCCGCATTTAATTACTCGTAAACGTTTTCATGGTTTTGAAACTTTGTTTTATGGTTTGATTATAACTAATGATTCCGATCCTGTTAGTTCACACCCTCTGACGGTAAAACTCCGTTAGTGGATTTTGAGGGTGTGACACAGATCTTGGTGCCAGTATTAATCTCATGATGTATTCCGTGTATCGCAAGTTGGGTCTAGGCGAGCTGAGGCCTACCCGGATGAGTATCCAGCTTGTTGATCATTATGTGAAATACCCCCGAGGTGTAGTCGAGAACATGCTAGTTCGTGTCGACAAGTTCATCTTCCCGGTGGACTTTGTCATCTTGGACATGAACGATGATGATAGTGTCCCGCTTATCTTAGGCCGACCATTACTTTCCACTGCACAGGCGTTGATCGACGTCTGCGAGGGTAAGTTGATTTTGAGAGTTGGGGATGAGAATGTCACGTTTGACGTTCGACAATCACTGAAACACCCCAAGTCTGCTGATGATTCCTTATACTTCATCGTAACCATCATGGAACATGTTGGGGAGTTTTTCAGCGAAATCTGTGGAGGATCTGCCTCCGACTCCCAGATTCTCGATAGGGAGATTCCGGAGATTGAAATGGTTGCCATGACCAATCAGTCCTTAGATGACGACACTGAGTCGCATATCCCTGAATCTGGCATGTCTGCTGAGATCGTACGAGACGATTTGATGGACCGACCTTCGGTCGAGAGTCCTCCTTCTTCCTTAGAGCTTAAGGATTTGTCTTCCCATCTTGAGTAGCGTTTTTAGATGAAGAGAGGAACCTACCGGTTATCATTGCATCTGCTTTGACGGAGGTCGAGAAGGATAAGTTGTTAAGGGTGCTACGTGAGCACAAAGAGGAGATTTCATAGAAGATTATCGATATTAAGGGTATAAACCCTTCGTTTGCACTCATAAAATTCTCATGGAGGATAATTTCAAAATTGTCGTTCAGCCGCAACGGCGGCTTAATCCGAAAATGCAAGAGGTCGTGAAGAAGGAGATCAATAAACTCCTTGATTCGGGATCATTTTCCCCATTTCTGATAGTGCTTGGGTGAGTCCAGTTCAAGTGGTTCCCAAAAAGGGTGGCATGACCGTCGTCACCAATGAGAGGAACGAGCTTATTCCCACTAGGACTGTGACGGGATGGCGAGTCTGCATCGACTATCGCAGACTAAATGATGCCACTAGGAAAGACCACTTTACTTTACCCTTCATTGATCAGATGTTGGAGCATTTAGCAGGTCAGCAGTACTACTGCTTCTTAGATGGTTTCTTCAGGTATTTCCAGTTTCCGATAGCCCCCGATGACCAGGAAAAAACCACATTTACCTGTCCTTACGGAACATTTGCCTATAAAAGTATGCCGTTAGGACTTTGTAACGCTCCAGCCACATTCCAGAGGTGTATGGTGGCCATTTTCCATAATATGATCGAAGACTCCATGGAGGTGTTCATGGACTATTTTTCCGTATTTGGGAGTTCCTTCGATCATTGTTTGTATAATCTTGAGAGGATGATGTCCCGATGCGTTGACACCAACCTAGTTCTTAACTGGGAGAAGTGTCACTTCATGGTTCGCGAGGGCATTGTTGAGGGGCATCGGATTTAGAGTGCGGGGATAGAGGTTGACCGAGCCAAGGTCGAGACCATTTCTAATCTTCCCCCGCCCACTTCTGTGAGATCCATTCATAGTTTTCTAGGTCATGTCGGGTTCCACCGCCGGTTCATCAAAGATTTTTCTAAGATCGCGAGACCATGACCAAACTTCTGGAGAAGGATGCTCCATTCGTCTTTTCTTAGCAGTGTATCGAGGCGTTTGATCTTTTAAAAGACAAACTCATTAATGCCCCGGTCATGGTTTCTCCCGACTGGTCGTTATCATTCGAGTTGATGTGTGACGCGAGCGACTTCGCAGTCGGAGCGGTTCTTGGACAGCGGAAGGATAAACACTTCCATCCGATCTACTATGCTAGCCGGACCTTAAATGGCGCACAGGAGAGCTATACCACCACCGAAAAAGAGATTTTAGCTGTGGTGTTTGCACTTGACAAATTTAGGTCCTATCTAGTTTTGTCCAAGACGATTGTGTACACGGACCATGTTGTTATTCGATATCTCTTTAGCAAGCAGGATGCTAAGCCTCGTCTTATCCGTTGGATCCTGTTGCTTCAAGAGTTTGATATTGAGATCCGTGATAAAAGGGGGGCGAGAATGTGGCGGCCGATCATCTTTCGCATCTAGAGGGAGCTGAGTTAGGAGATTCGGGGGGTCAGGATTGACGATCGTTTTTCGATGGAGAGTCTCATGTTTGTTACGGCACAAGAGGAGGGTTTTCCATGGTTCTCCGACTTCGCGAACTATCTTGTTGACGGGTACCTCCCGAAGATGCCTTACCAGCAAAAGAAGAAATTCTTTGCTGATGTTAAGTTCTACTTGTGGGACGACCCGTATCTTTTCTGTATCGGTGCTGATAATGTTATTAGGAGGTGTGTAGATGTTAAAGAAGGATGACAGATTCTGATCCATTGTCATGTGGGACCGACAAGAGGTCACCACGGTGCGACTTCGACGGCGAAGAAGGTGTTTGATTCTGGATTCTATTGGCCATCGATTTTCAAATATGCTCTTTTGTTCGTTAAAAGCTGTGACCGTGCCAACGTGTCGGTAATATCTCATCCCGGAATTAGATGCCCCAAAATGCGATTCAGGTATGCGAGGTTTTTGATATTTGGGGTATTGATTTTATGGGCCCGTTCCCGTCGTCTAGAGGTAACAAGTACATCCTTGTGGCTGTTGATTACGTGTCAAAGTGGGTCGAGGCCAAAGTCTAGCCCACTAACGACGCCCGAGTTGTTGTGAGATTTTTGAAGAATCTTTTCTCTCGTTTTGGTGTTCCGAAAGCCTTGATCAGTGATTGAGGTACTCACTTTTGCAATTCGCAGATGGATAAGGCGTTGCAGCGCTATGGGGTCACCCATCGGCTTGCGACCGCCTACCACCCACAGACTAGTTGGCAGGTGGAAGTGAGTAATCGGGGAATCAAACATATTCTTGAGAAAACCGTTAGTTCGAATCGTCGGGATTGGTCCGACAAATTGGATGACACTTTGTGGGCCTTCCGTACAGCCTACAAGACTACGACTGGTTCCACACCATTTATGATGATTTATGGGAAGGCCTGTCATCTCCCTGTTGATTTGGAGCACAGTGCTTCATGGGCCCTTAAGAGGGTTAATCTTGATTTATCCGTCGCAGAGGGCGCTCGGTTCCACCAGTTGCATGAGTTAGAGGAGCTCCGGGATCACGCGTATGCGCAATCGTTTAGGTATAAGGAGCAGACGAAGGAACTGCATGATGGAAAGCTGAAGGGTAATAAGCAGTTCAAGTGTGGGGATAAGGTTTATTGTATAACTCCCGGTTGAGGTTATTCCCGTGAAAGGTGAAATCCCGATGATTGGGACCGTTCACAGTCACTGATCCCGTATGGCACTATTGAGATACAAGATCAGAGCGGGAAGTTTAAGGTGAACGGTCATAGGTTGAAACACTACATAGGCGAGGCAGTTGCAAATCAGACAGTTGAGGTATTCTACCTTGACTCGTTCACCGAGGCGTGGACGTGTTGGATGCATCACTCGGGAGACAGCCCGAGTTGTAGAGAGTGTATTATGATTTTCTTTATTTTCTGTTTTATTTTTTGTTATTCAATAAAAAAATACAAAAAAATTAAAACATTAATTAAAATCAAAAAATTAAAAAAAAAATCAAAAACACAAAAATATGTTTATTTCTTATGTTTTTGTTTTCTGTTGTGTACGCCGATACATGCGAGCGAGTTTGAGTTATTGCGGGTATTATTATGCGCATAGTAGCTCTGATGGCGTTTTGGAACTAGTTCTCCCGAGGTTGCGGCCGCGAATGAAATACTATACGGTCGCGCCTTTGATACACAGCTGATGAATAATCTGCATATAAACCCGGGGAGTAACCCGTTCTCTATTTTACTTTTTGCTATTTTAAGTTTTAATTTTATTTTAAGTTTTAATTTTATTTTATTTCTTTTCCTTATTCTCATCGAGGACGATTTCGTTCTAAGTGTGGGGAAGGGAATTAATTTTACTTAGTTGTATAGAAAAAAGTTTTTAAAAAAATAATAATATAAAAAAAAGTTTAAAAGTTAAAAAAGTAAATAAAAAAAAGTTTTAAAGAAAAAAAATGTCCCTTGAAAATTGATTTTATTCTACGTTAAGCTAGAAATGATATTATTACCAATGTGCTAACGATCTCTCGGAACTTTTGAAAATTAATAATAATAAAAGAAGGGATATTTGCATATCTAATTTGGGATATGTCGGTAGGCCCAACTAGCTTTGATAGTCCTCTTTAGCAGTTTTTATATATATAATAATTTGAAAAATGGTGAAACCGAATTTCGATGCTTAGGGAGGATTACATTAATCTGAAAACTTTGAGATGGTAAGAGTTAAATGCACTCAAACCAACACACACCACATGTCCATCTTTTTACGAGCTTAGAAATAGTTATATATTTTAGGGTGATATAAAATATTGAAAAAAAATAGAGAAGTATGTTTTGAAAGTTATGTGTATTCTCAAAAGTTGTTCAAGAAAAGAAAATGCTTGTGAAGAAAGTTATGTATTGTAAAATGCCAAAGAAGCATTCTTTAAAGTTAGTAAAAGAGGCCAAAGATGCACATACTAGACGGGCCTTAGAGTTTACGTGTTACCTTGGGGATGGTGACTCTGAGGATACACTATTGGGGCTCGAAGGTTCTTAGTCAATAAATATCAAATTAGGAATTTATAGGACAAAGTCCAATAATATTTAGGGATAGCTCGTACGGCCTCCACATGACCATTCATCCATCCAAATTTCACCGAGTGCATCTAATTAGTATCATCAACGAGTCCTTGGCTTATAGTGATTTGTCGAACCAGTTTGCTTCGACTCTAGTTACTCTAGCTCTCTTTGTCTGAGATGGGGTAGGTGTAGCCTTAATTTTTGGACTTCAAATGTTTAATGCAAAAGGGGGGCTTGATTGGCTGGTGGCTGAGTTTAAGTGGACAACAATATCGGCAATCACGGTCAATATGTCGAGCTGTTTCTTGTGTTTTGATAATGATTAATAATCTGGGAGTTTGTTGTTTTTCACTTGGTTATGATCCTGTGTAGATTTCTTTTTCAGGGACGAAAAAATCTTAAGTGTGGGGATGTTTGATGTGTTGTAAAACACACTTACTTTCCGTATCGTTTTATCATGTTTTAATTGCTTAATAGTATAATTAAAATAGTTATGGCTTGTTTTTGCTTGATTTTACAAAGATTGATGATTAATTGTAGGTTATGAGTTTTTCAAGAGAAAAGTGTCAAGTTTGAAGACTCTAGGGGCCTTTTTGATCAAGATTGAATACTACAAGTCAAGGACCGACCCAAGCCCACAAGATCCAAGCCTTATATGCATAATATATTAAGTAAATAAAAAGAAAGAAAACCCTAACTCCTACACCCGGTCCGATCGGAATTGAGGCAACAGCCAAAGGAAGAAGAAAGTTTTGTGCAAGGCTTGTGGCGGCTGGAAGAAGAGAAAGAAGACCAAGGAATTTTGGTACAGAAGCTAGGGACCTTAATCATCCATAAACTCATCCATATACTTAAGTATTACTCTCATAAACTTTGTGTTTTTGTTCAAGATACATAACTAGTTGATTTTGATCTTTAACTTGGATTGTTTTGCATTTAAATTGAAGATTGAGTTGCTATTGATTATCATTGATCATTGAATGAGTTTAACTATGTTTTGGTTGAGTTATATGATGTTTACTTTGATGTATAGCTGCTGTCCAAAATTAATGTTAGGCTAAACTAGTTAGTTCTACCTAGGTTAGATGAATATTGTTAGGTTTTAATGAGTAATATGGATTGTTGATCATCAGGACTTGTTTTGTTAATGAAAATTTTGGTTTAACATTGAATTAGGCTGTGTTTAGTGGATGTGTTTTGATTAATTATACTCATATACCTCTTGCTTTTATTGATTGAATCGGTTTTGGTTGATTTTAGCTTGTCTGAACTCTTTACTTTGTGTTTAGAGATTGTTTGCGAGGTGTACAGCCGTAAGGTTTAGTGGGTGTGTTAATTAGTTAAAATCAGTGGGTAGGCACCTTCTTAGAGACCGAGAGGTGATAGGAAGTAGGGTCGTCTCATAGCTTTTACTTGTTAGGATTAGGATCGCGCGAGAGCGGGTTCGGTTCTTGTCGGGTTTGGGTTTGTGAGCGATTAGTTGACCTAGTTTAAGTCAAACTAAATTGTTCCTCTATCCTTGGTTGCGTAGTATTTGTCTCCATTAGGGTAGTGTGTCGGTGAGTCCGAGAGGAGAGTCGGCATTAGAACACTTTAACAATTCGTTTCCTGGTTTGTTCTTAAAATCAACTAAGTGTAAGTTAGGGTTTGTTAGTGAGACCGAGAGGTGATCTAGCTTTCTTGAGTGAACCTTAGTTGTGTCATCCTTAGGAACCGGTGTCGTGAGATTCTTCAATCCATTAGCTTATTATACCTTCAATAGGATTCTTACCTAGGTAGACGTTTTCTCCATTGATAAGTCTCGTTCTCAAAGTTTCGTCTAGTCTTGTTAGGTTAAGTCTTTTAAGTTAGTTAAAGTAAATTAGGTCAAATAGTTAATAATTAAAAATCATTCTAAAAATGTTATTCTTAGGTGAGTCTTGGTTAGGTTTAAGTACTAAAAACGTTTTCACGTGTCCTTGTATTAGATACTCGGACTTCCTTAGGTCTATACTACTTTTGATCGGTACACTTGTCGGTTGTGTGTGGATTCGTTAGGAGTTTCGGTTTATAAATGTAGCATTCAGACCGAATGACTCTATGAAATTACGTTGATACTTCCACATATTATGGGTAACGTAGGAGACATCTCTATTTTTCCCCTAGGGATTTCCACGGTGCTCGTTTTTCCAATTATGAAGCATGGCTAAGAGATCCGACTCACATTGGGCCTAGTGCCCAGGTGGTTTAGCCGATAGTGGGACATCGCGAACCTATATATATATCATCTGCTAATACACGGCCAATTAATGTTTGGATAAAAATCTTGTCCTTAAAAACCTCCGCCTTTTTTAAAATATCCTGAACAGTTCCTGTAGGCTGAGCGCCTTTTTCAAGGAAATAGAGAATAGCGGGAACGTTTAAATAATTAAAGCTTAGTGTGAGTTACTTAGAAAGAGCATCATTAGACACACATCAATTATATCATGGGTAATTATTTGGTAAATTATCATTAATAAGACTATTAAAAACTATGACCGTAGAGATTAATTAATAAATATCTTAATCCAAATCATAACACAAATCACATCGAAATCTTAATTCATTAAAGTATGTTATATTGTTTATAATTAATTCATAGTTATATTATTTAACTAGGAATCCTTGACGGTATATCCCGAAGGGTTTACTTTTCTCATCATCAGTTAAATTTCGTTCATCCGATCAGGTGAGTACCACATTCCCCTATTTTACTTCTTTTTCCACGTTTTGGGGACATATGCGATTTCTCATATATACTTATACTCAAAACTGCAACTATTGTCTCATGTGTTAACAACTTATACCTTACTTGTTTATGTGCTTATTTGCTTTGTATGCTTCCGCATTCGGAGAGGTCCAACATAATCTCAGTCTACTATGATCATACGCCAGTCGTTATAGCCTTTGTGCTTCTCGACATCTCAATTATACTTGCTCATTTGGTTAATTTGTTATTCTCATATGACTTGTTGCAATTACTAATTTTTATATATACTATATATACATTTAAACTGGTGTGTTGCTCACTCAACATGCGTTGTTGACAAAATTCTATTTTATACGCACATGCAGGTTATCGTAGAAATTTAATGAATGTTGGTGAAGACTTAGTGAAGAATTTAAGTTAGAAAATAATTAATCAAGATCATTTGTGATATAAGTTGTATTGTTGTATGATTATGGATTATGTATTTGTTTGTGTTTGATATATTTGAAAACTTAAATTAATTAATAGATATTGTCATTTTAATAATGCATGATAGTAACCTTTGAAAAGCTGTGAGCAATCAGTTCGCGCCCCAGCATTTCCGCCGTAGGTTGGGGTGTGACATTAATTGTGTCTTTTGCTCATTTTCGTCATTGTGTCTTTAATCTTGGCATTGTGTCTTTTCGTCAATTTTTTTCATTTTTTTTATCGGGAATGATGGCGGAAACATTTTAGTTTTTTAATTTTTTTTGTTTTTTATTTATATTTTGAGTTATGATTTTTTTATTACTTTTTTTGAATTTATATTTAAAGAGTTTTTTGTGTGATCACAAGTCCTTATACTTTTCATTTTTGTCTTCTTTTGTATATTAACTGATATTAATATGTTTTGATTACATTGATGTAAATACTCTTTACATAAAAGTATAATAATAGTTTGAGTGCAAAATTTATGCTATAAATGAATCTTCAAGTGACATGTGTCCTCAGTTATTTTATTTTATTATAATATATACATTAGAGGAGTTAATGTGCAATTGGTTCATTATTGTTTTGTTTGAGAGAGCACACGATAGTCATTGGTGGCTTCTTTTGAAGCATTAATTTGCTTTCGCATGTTTCTTATTCTGCAATTTTTTCATCTTCTAGCTGATGGTTTAATGAAACTTGTTGTTCAAAAAAATATCTTTTTTACAAAACGCCACTAAATTTAATGAAAATCATCGGCGGTGACCTTCGTGTTCATCTTAGGTGATGGTTAAATCCAACTCTCCGGTAACCTTAAATTGCAATTAATATGGAGTCCATTGAATTGAACAATTATGTAATCAGTTGAGTGAGAATTTAGGTAACAATGTTGCATGTTATATAACCCTAATCGCCCAACCTCACTGTTCAGCATCTCACATTCCTCCACTGTCGATGGCCACCACCACCACCCATCCCCGCACCATCGCCACCAACCTCTGCCATCATTGTCGTCGTCTTCCATCATCCGTTATTCACTCGAATATGAAACCCTTTCGATTGCACCAGCATCGCCACTTTAGATGTTGGTCCTGCTCAGCTTCATTTCGCAATTTCAAAATTTTATCATTAATTTTGCAATCGAGTATATAAACGTTAAAGTATTGTTATTATGTATATTAAAAGAAGAGGCCGTTAGGATACGGTGTAAATTTTATTGAAAAAAAAGATGTATTCAAACTAGAGTTTTCTTTATAATATAAGTTGTACGAGGTTCGGTACCAACCGAACAGTATCAGTGCCACTACCGGTATTAACAATACATATATCGATACCCGTTTTTATGATTTCAATTAATATAAACCTCGCTTCAATATAATTTTGGCATACCACATTTTTATTATTATTATTATTATTATTATTATTATTATTTTTGGTATGGACATTGAGACATTTAAAATATAAACTTATTTTAAAATGGTCTAAGGCTACGCGTTATCATTTTTCAACATGACCGCTTTTATAAAAGATTTAAAAAAAAAACATTTTGACCAAACTTTTATTCTTGAATATAAATTGTTTTCTTAGTAAAGTTGCTTTTTTATTTACATTAAAAACTTTTTCTTATTAAAAGAATTCCTAAGTTAGAAGAAATATCAAATCAAAAGAAAATTATCTGATAAAAAGTTTGACCGTTTGGTTTTTTTTCCTATAATACAAAAGAACCCATTCACATTTACTTTTGACTATCTCACCACTAAAATCCACAAATATGGTAAGCAGGCGTTATAATATATATAGAAAAACAACTTTTATTATTAGAATTATCCGATGCTGGTTAGTCCACGATAAAGTCCGTAGACGTTATCTTCCTATTCACTTCCATTTACAGGTAAACAAACTAAAACTAAAACTACTATACAGTCATCACGTCATGTCACTCTCCTTCCTATATAATAACATAATATCCGATTTCCGATTATTATTATTATTTACTTTACAGATTGATTGATATCACCGCCGATTACAATTACAATGGCGTCCGACGAACAACAAGTCAAGGATTCAACGGCAAACTGTTTGGTTAATGACTTGCGAAGCACGTTTCTCGCCGGAAAAACGAAGAGCTACGATTGGAGATTGTCGCAGTTGAAGAGCTTGTTGAAGATGTTGGACGAGAGTGATAAGCAGATATGCGATGCTCTGTTTTCTGACCTAGGCAAGCATGCGATGGAGGCTTACATTCATGAGGTTCACTTTCTATTCAATTAGATTATATTTGATACTTAATTTCATATTAATTATTCATTAGATTAGATATAGCATGTATATAATAATTATTGATTAGTTTTGATTTAGTAATTATATGTTGTTGTGAACTTGTTCATATGTTATATAACTAATTGAAGAAGCGTGTATCGACTTACTTGTATACGATCAACGTTCCTCGGGTACGAGTGTGCTATATCACCGATGGTTTTCCGATATACGAGTTCTTCCACCTACAAAACGAACAGCACCGTGAGCTTACCCCTCAGAAAGGGACAGATGGGTCCTCTTTGGGGTAACCCTCCGGTGTGAGAATCAGGTATTGTAGGAGAAGATAATCAGGATGTAAAAATGAGTAAAGGACTTAGAATATATTTTCTTGCCTGCCTCCAACTGTGGAGGTGGTGTGGTATTTATAGTATTAGGGTTTCCAATGATTGGGCTCAGACCCAATTAGGGCCCTTTTGGCCTCCTCCTATTGCTTCGCGCCACGTGTACTTAGGACACCTGGTGCTTTTTTATTGATTTATTCTCTGACCAAGGTATTTCACCTGACCCATGTGTCATCACGTGGTGGCACATGGGCTTTGCTGAGTTGTCCACCCTTCATTGGCAGCTGTCAACATCAGCACATTCTTTATTCCTTAAAAGATACCTTCTGGAAGGTTGCCTGATGAGTACAATCATGGTTGTCCTTATCCTGATTTGGATTAGACTATTGTCTCATTTGTTGTGTGTTGCTTACGCGCGGCCTTTATGCGCCTATCCCGGGGATGCGCAAGGTCTTCTCTTTATTCTCACAGATGTTTCATGCGCTTGCGCGTATGTGATATGCGCCACGCGCAGATGTTTCATGCGCTTGCGCATAGGTTTTGGCTTTGTGTCTTCATGACATCCTGATTTCAAGCCTCTTGTCTATATCTTGTGGGTTGACCCGCCCCGCTCGATGTTAAGGCGGGTGCATACCCCTTCAATCCCCCCCAGTCTAATGTGTGTCTTGTCTCGCGCGAGCGAGGTAAGATAGATATTAGACTTAATAGTTTGCTTTTTCAATAGGGCTTGTTTTTTCTTTTTCTTTTCTTGTACGCGCGTTGCGCGAAATTCCATCCCTTTGGTTAAAACGAATAGTCAATGCACGTGGTTGGTTGGTGTTGACATGCATCAGAAATAGAGACGTTATGTGTCAGACCTTTCGTGTGCTCGAGGTGCTACAGTGGCCTTTCACGTCTCCTCATGCAGTGTCAGGAACACGTGTCGCGCTTATGTTGGCCTACGCCTGCGAGTGGGGGCGCGTGAGAGTAGATCTGATTATTACTTGTTTCTCTTTCTCTCCCCTGGGCCTATAAAACCAAACCTTTTGAACGGTTTTTTCTTCATCTCCACTGTCATTTTCAGAGCTTTTGCTTATCATTTACATTCCAATTAAGAGTTTTCGTCTTCGTCCCTGAAATCCGTGCTTAAAGTAACCATATTGTTCGATTCGCAATTGTATGTCTGATAACCCAGACACCACAATTTCCCCTAGTAAAGGCCGTGTAAAATCAGTGGTTATGTCTACTTTGAAGAAAACCGGCAAGGGTATTCGGGTTGCCGAGACTTCGTCAGAGGAGGGGGGAAAGAATAAAACGGCGAAAAGATGGGACGAGATCCCCTGCAAGTTGAAACAGCCTGAGCTTGATAGTCTCATTGCTTCACAGGGTTTTCTCCCTGAGTATGGTTGTCTGCTCCCGGCAGCCAGGCAGACGGCGGCGAATCCTCCCGCCGGCTATATCTCTTTATATTCTCACTTTTTCACCCGCTGTAATCTTCGTCTTCCGATGACGAGGTTTATAGGTGCGCTCCTCCAATTTTACGGGATTCATATATCTCAAGTCCATCCCTGTGGATTAGTGCGCATGACTCATTTTGAGTTCATGTGCAAAGCTCAGCGCGATGAGCCCACCCCTCGGCGCTTTCAATTTTTTTATAAGCCGAAAATCCAAGATTCTTGGTTCTCATTCACATCGCGCAGTCAGAAGGTTAAGTGCTGCACTGTTACCTTCAAAAGCCTTCATGACTGGGCTGAAAAATTCTTTTATATCAAGGCTGGTGTTATTCCCATTCGTATGACCATGCGCGCGATTACTTCCGCCCCGCGTATGATGACGTTCTTAAGAATCCATCTGGCGCGTGGGTTAAAAAATTAACTGCTGAACCATCCCCCGCCAAGAATATTTGCGAGGAAGCTTTGGTGGGGGTTGGTATGAGCAAGAGGTGGACTGACAGCGAGACTGAGCCTGTCATCCATGTTGATGGCTCAGGTGGGTTGTTTGTTCATTGCATTAATTTTGCGCGAGTATAATTCGTTTTGCTGATATCACTTGTCTTGTTTTATGCAGAAAGCAAGGAATACATCCACGCCGCCTATGACGAGCATACAGAAGGTGGCTCTGTCGCCCTGAACGCTGGGGAAGTTGCTTTCCCTGATCGCTTCGATGATATGTTCATCCTTGTCGACTTAGAATTTTGCTTTGACAGCGATGCGCCTGGTAAGCCCTTGTATTTGTGTTTAGGCCCTTAGAATACCAAATTTGGTTTTAACATTTCTGTTGCGCGTATTGTAGATGCGCTCGCTAATTATGAGTTGGAGCCTGTGGAAGAGGAAAGGGAGGAGGAAGAAGCTGAAGCGCGAAAACTCAAGCGCAAGGCTAAAGGCAAGACTGGCGCAGGGGCCAGTAAAAAACAAAAAAAAGATGATGCCTCTGTTGCCCAGAATCTTCCCCCTACTCAAGTGAAAGGACTTGAGAAAACCAAGGGTTTTACTTCCAAGTTTTCCTCGTCTTCTTTGCCTCAAGGTGTGGGCAGTCCTCCAGTCCACACGAGGTATGGTGCTGCCACCTCATCTCTGCGCGCGGCAGACAAGGGAAGCGGTGCTGCGCCTGCTGTTTCGTCTTCTCCAACAGGTATACTTTGTTTATATTTTGTGGTTTTATGAGCGTGATTCCGATAGAGTTATTAATAAAGCTTTGTTCACTCAAATGTTTGTAGAGCCGGCAACGTTGGTGGCTCAACCTCAGGCACAGCAAGGTGCCAAGGCTATGCCAAAAATTGTTTTGAAGTCCTCTGCTTTGCCCTCAAAAAGGGGGAAAATGGACTTCATGGCGATGCTTAATTCGCGAACTGCGGTGCGCCAAGGTATTTATTGCACTTTGATTGTCTGATTTTTTCCTTTAGTTCAAGTCATGAATCATTTCTCCTTGTTGGTTTTTCATAGGAATTATAGCTGGCACACAAGCTGCTGGTGGCACTGCTAGCGCTGGCGCCGTTAGTTCTGCTCCTGCTCCAACAAGTACTGAATCGCCCCTCATTGGGATCACTAAGGAGCAGAAGACTATATTTCGCGCTACTCTAACAGCGTCAAGACCTCCCTCACCTCCTCCTGCGCGCAGCCCTCCTCGCGAGACTATTTTTGATTCTTCCAAGTCGCAGGAGAAGAGACCTGTTATAGAGGATGACGAGGAGGTTAATTTTGAAAATTCTGATGGTGGCTGCGTAAGCCCTATAGCGCCACGAGATTTCGTGGCGCAGCCTTTTTCTCATGGGGCAGGCAGGAGCTCATCAGCTGGCGTTAATCTTTCTGCCGGTTCTCCTCAGGTATAAGTTTATTTTGCTCCGCTGTGCAGACTTCCGAGTTAGTGTTTAGATAACTAAAACGTTTCTTTGCGTTGCTTTGTGTTTGTAGGGAGCCGATCACATATACCGCCCGAGCTGGAGTATCACTGAAGAGAGCTCATTCCAATCCTTGGGCGTATGTGAAGACTTTTGGGCTCACTCTGTTCCTCCAGCTGAAAGGAGGTTTCAAGAGGACCGCGCTCGCGTGGATTTGCTTAATGACCACCTTTTTGCTGGGTCTGCGTTTTTTGCTGCCTCCCAAGAGCTTCGCAATGATTATATAAAGGTACGTGACGCCCTTGCGGAGGCCAAGCAAGAGGCTAAGATTTCTGCTTGGAATCTTTCTGATGCCCGAGAGAAAGCTGAGAAACTCCAAGCAGAACTTAGCGAGAACCGGGCAAGTTCCAACGCTGCTTTTGTGAAGCGCGGGCTTGAGCTGCAAGCTGCGCGGGAGAAACTGCAAGTGGCAGAGGCAGATGCGGCCAAGTACGCGCGTCAAGCGCGTGACCTGGAGTTGGCAGTGGAGGCGCGTGACCAAACTATTGCGCAGGTTAATACTGAAAAATCTTTATTGGAGACTGAGGTTGCGCGCCTGAAGAAAGAGCTCGATGCTACGCGAGCGGAAAAGAATGAAGCCTTGGCGGCAGCAGCGTCTGACAAAGAAGAGCTAGAACAAGTCAAGGAAACTGTTAAGTTATTAAACTCTCAAATCCCTGCTCTTGAGACGTCTGTTTCTTCCCTCGCGCAGGACCGTCAATGGCTGATTTCACAGGGTGTGACTCGTTGCGCTTATGCCATGAAATACTCAGACGAGTTTCAGACCCTTGTGATGGACTGTAATGCGGCGTCGCGCTTAGTGGGTCGGGCTAAGGGGTTTAAGGATGGTTATGAATATGGCATGCTAAAGAAGAATCCATCCGACTACCCTTATCAGCTCGACGCTGTCTGTGCTGACATGGCTGAGGCGGGGGAGAAGTACTTGAATACTCCAATTCTCATCCTTGAGCAGGTATTTTCACCTTAATGAGTTTACTTGACTTATTTTCATAATCTTTTGTACTTATACTGTTCCTTGTGACTTGCAGATAGCCGCGCTTGCTGACCAGCCCGATCTTGGCGCTTTAAAGAAATTACTTGATGAATGTGAAGGGATTGGTGGCAATGATGATGGCGCGGGCAACGCTACCTCTGCCAGCGGCTCTGGCGTGGCCAAAGGACCTACTCCTGACGCTATCATGACAGAAGACGACTATATTCAAGACGAACAGCTTGATTATGGTAAGTTTGGAGATGACGAGTAGCAGGCTGCGCCAGATGCTGAGGGAGGAAATAATGATGAGGAAGATGAAGAGGCTGATATTAACATAGAGACTTGAAAAGCCCTTCTTGTTTTTTTTTTTTTTTTGTGTTTGTAGTTTTTACCTCATCATTTGTAAATTTGTAAACTTCTATGTTTCGGAATGAAATTTTGTTTTTCCCTTATTCGCATCTTGCGCATTCCCAATTCATCTCTTTATATTGCATGTGTGTGCTTGTTGAATATAAGGTACGCTTACACATTGAAACTTGAACAAGGTTGTAAGGAAATTATTTTTACTTAATCCTTAACAGTTGTCATATTTCAAGTTTTTTTTTTTTTTTTGCGATATTCTGAATATGCTGACACGTGCCTTGGCATTTCATTATTCCTCTTTTGCGCGACGTTATCGTGCATTTATTATAGGGAATTATGAATGAGTTTTTTGGCCTTTACGTGTCAGTATGTGTTACTCTGCTTATATCCATTATAATCCCATGCGCGGCCCCGACCTGAGACCTTAACAACTATGCTTTGGTATGTGCTTTGCCTTAGTTGTGCTTAGGTATTTTTATGCTCTGCTTATATCCCATGCGCAATACGTAGGATGGATGCTATGAGTAATTTGAGCTAAGGCTCATATTATTGGGCTAAGGCCCTGACGTTTTAGAGTTAAAACTCGTTAACGCGTCTGAGCTTGAAGCTCGCGCATGTGTGTTTTACTTCGTTTTATTTTTAGTTTGATGTCAATACAATGTTGTCATATTGCTCAAAATTAATAAAGGGAAGTGTGAAACATGTATGCAAAAGGTAATAGAACGCATATAGAGCGCATCATTATTCATAATGGCTTAAAAAGCCTTGATTACAAACTTGACAACTTTCACATGAAACATTTTCTAAGTTGTGCTGCGTTCCATGTGCGCGGGATCTTCTTTCCATTTAAATCTTTTAAAGCGTATGCGCCTTTTCCCAATTCTTCCGAGACTTGATAAGGTCCCTCCCAGTTGGGAGACATCTTTCCTGGGGGTATTGCGCGACTAGCTTCATTGTTCCGAAGGACAAAATCATTCTTCTTGAAGTGGCATTCTTTCACGCGCTGATTGTAGTATTTTTCTAGCTTTTTCTTGTATTTGGCTTCACTGATGATAGCCGCCTCTCTGCGTCCTTCAAGCAAATTGAGATCCAACCTCCTTTCTTGCTCGTTATCCGTCTTACTCATCATGAGCACTCTATAGGATGGGCATCCAATCTCTGCTGGAATCATAGCCTCCGTTCCATAGGTTAGGCTGAACGGGGACTCGCCATTACTGGTTTTGCTTAATGTCCTGTGCGCCCACAGGACATTAGGTAACTCCTCGACCCATGCATGGGACTCCCCCTCCAACCTTTTCTTCAGCCCATTCAGCAAGCTTTGGTTCGCGCGTTCCACTTGACCATTCCCTTGAGGGTGGTATACTGAAGTGAAGACCTGATTGATGTGCAATTCCTTGAACCAACTGGATATCTTTCTGTCAGTGAATTGTTTGCCATTGTCGCTCACGATTTCCATGGGCAGGCCAAAACGGCATACGATGTGGCTCCAAATAAATTGCTTCATTGCCTCGGCTGTAATTTTTGCCAGTGGCTTGGCTTCAACCCATTTTGTGAAATAGTCTACTGCCACTACCAAAAACTTTACTCGCCCTGGCGCTTGTGGTAAGGGACCCACAATATCGATTGCCCACTTGTGGAAAGGCCATGCAGAGGTCACCGGAATCAAGTTGTTCTTTGGCCGCATGGTATATGGCGCATAGCTCTGACACGCTTTGCATTTTTGGATCTCTTTTAACGCGTCCAAGTACATGCCTGGCCAATAATAACCTGCGTTCATTGCCTTGGCGATCACCATGCGCGGGCCAGCGTGTATTCCACAGATTCCTTCGTGTATCTCTCTGATCACATAGCTTGCTTCCTCAGCGTCTAGGCATTTCATGAGTGGTCCAAGATAAGAGCGTCGATATAACGTACCATCGAGCATTTCGTAGTTCTGCGACTTGTGTCTTATCTTCCTCGCCTGTGCGCGATCGTCTGGTAACTTTCCCTCCTTCAAAAATTCCATTATTGGAGTTATTCATGATGAAGGTGTTGTATGAATTACAAGAACGGACTTCGCTCCCACCGACGGGTTGCTCATTACTTCCACCCTGACATCTTTGCCAAAATGATCGAAACTGGTTGATGCCATCTTGCTTAGCGCGTCGGCAGACTTATTTTCACTGCGCGGAATGTGTATGATTCTGAAAAAGTCAAATTGTTCGGTGAGTTTCTTCGCCTGCTCTAGATACAGAGGCATGGTGTTCTCCTTGGCATCATAAAGGCCATTGACTTGTGCTGCTACCAGGTATGAATCTACATGAGCCTCTAGCTTTTTAACTCCGAACTTGTGCGCGATGCGCAAACCAGCCAGCAGGGCTTCATACTCAGCTTCATTGTTGGTGCTCTTGAAATCCAACCTGATTGCGTAAGTATACTCATGATTTTCTGGATCCACCAATTTGAGGCCTGCGCCAGACCCTTCGTTGTTTGAAGCTCCATCAGTGAATAATCTCCAAACGTTTTCTTCATTATTGGCCTGCGGAGGGTCTACTTCGCGCTGAGCCTCTTCGACTTTTCCTTCAGGGATTTATGCGATGAAATCAGTTAAGACTTGTCCCTTGATTGCTGGACGAGGCTTATAGGTGATCGTGTGCTCCCCTAATTCCAGCACCCATTTTGTCAGCCTTCCTGAGAGCGCAGGACGTCGCAAGACTTGCTGGATGTTGTAATCAGTCAGGACTTCAATAGGATGACCATTGAAATATCTGTGAAGCTTGCGCGACGCATGCGTTAGTGATAAAACTAACTTTTCTATGATGGTGTAGCGCGTCTCAGGATCTGTCAGCACCCGACTTACATAATAAATTGGTGTTTGGATTCCCTTGCGATCCACCAATAATACTGCGCCAATGGCGCGCTCTCCTGCTGACAGGTACAACGTTAAAGTTTCACCAGGTAGTGGAGCTGTGAGCGCAGGCAGATTTATCAGACATTCTTTTATCTCACTGAAAGCTTGTTCGGCCTCAGGCGTCCACTTGAATTGGCTTTTCTTTAAGCAGTTTCTCAGTGTGTTAATGAATGGGGTAGATTTGCTTGCATGGTTTGCTAGGAACCTGTTAATTGATACCAATCTACCATTCAACTTTTGAACTTCCTTCATGGTGGATGGTGAGGGCATGCCGAGGATAGCCTCCACCTTCTCTGGGTTCACCTTGAAACCATCCTTGGTGACCATTACGCCGAGAAATTTCCCTTCTTCAACACCGAATGTGCATTTGCTCGGGTTGAGCTTCATGTTTACTTCCTTTAGGCGCCGAAGGGTTTCTTCGATGTCTTTGAGCATTTGTTTTTCCTCCCTGCTTTTAATCACCAAATCATCCACGTAGACTTCTAAGTTTTTTCCAATCTGCTCGTTGAAAATTGCATCCATGAGTCTTTGGTAAGTGGCTCCTGCATTCTTCAAACCAAAGGGCATTTTTGTGTAACAGAAAACACCCTTGTCAGTTCTGAAAGCAGTCTTGTCTTCATCCTGTGGTGCCATTTGAATTTGGTGATAGCCCTTATAGGCATCCAGGAAACATTTGAGCTTAAATGGCACCACAGAGTCCACCTTCATGTCAATGTTTGGGAGGGGGTAACAATCTTTTGGACACGCCTTGTTGAGGTCTTTGAAATCAATGCACATTCTCCATGACCCATTGCTCTTCTTTACCATCACAGGGTTGGCTACCCATGTTTGATATTGTATTGGGCGAATGATATTCGCGCGCAGTAGATCTTCTACTTGCTTATTCATGGCCTTTGTCTTCTCGTCTCCCATGACTCTTTTCTTTTGAGCAATTGGCTCCACGGACTTGAATGTGTTGAGAGAGTGCTGCGCCAGGTCTCGCGGAACCCCAGTCATATCAGAATGTTGCCACGCGAAGACTGACATATACGTTGTGAGCAATCTTTTCATTCTCACTCTTGTGTCATCTGATATCGTAGCTCCGATTGTGATTGTTTGTTCTGGGAATTTTGGGTTGAGAATCCATTCCTCTGGCGCGTTGTTTGCCACTGGAAGCTTCATTCTCCCCTCTCGAGGTATACTTATTACAGCGCATAGGTGATCTCGGTACACAAATGTTACTCCTGTTGGTGTTGGGAACCCCAACGCGCCATGCGCTGGTGACGGTATGGCGTTGAATTGGGCAATCGTTCCTCTACCCAAGATCATACTATGGCATGAAGTGGTGGGCAAGACCAGGAAGTTGACAATTTCAGCTCGCTTGTGCTTCTCATCCCCCATAGTTAGTTCGAATTGTATCTGACCTAGGGGGTGAATAATTTCGTTTGAGACACCCGAGATTGGTGCACTCACAACTTCAAGCCTTGCTTGGTCTGCTGGATCCAACTTCCTGAAACATTGCTCATACAAGATGTCTGACTCACTACCGGTGTCCACCAGGACTCTTGACACCTCATAATGAGCGATGTGTGCAGTGATGACTAGAGGGCTGCTGATAGACGGGCCTCCTCTGATTCTTGGAAAGATTACTTGTTGCTCGCGCCAATCCCCTTGGATTTGCGCGCTTCTCTTCCTCGATTTTTGCCCTTGCCTTCTTCCTTCAGCTACACAGATTCTTTTGAATTTTTTACTGGCTGAGGCTCCGTCTGGTTGTTCGTTCTCTGGTCTTGGATTTTTCACCAGGTGAGCCAACTTGCCTGATTTCACATCTTTTTCGATCGCATCCTTCAAATGATGGCATGCATCAGTGTTGTGCCCTGTGGGTTTGTGAAACTCACAATATTTGCCACTGTTCGGTGGTCCCTTATGGAGTAATGGCCTGGGGTTTTTAAACTGGACATTCTCTGTGCTTAACACTTGCGAAGGCGTTTTGGTGATGGGAGTCCATATTCTTGGTAGAGGTCTGTTAGGCTCTCTGCCGCCTTCCTTCTTGTCACCTTCTCCGCGATTAAGAATGTCTTTTTGGGGTTGGGGTGAACTTTGTTGCGCTTGCTTTTCTGTAGGAGAATAATTGGTTTGTTGCAACCTGGACCATACGGAGTTCTGTTTGCGCCTCGTTTCATTGTTGCGTGGTGCTTCTGTTTGATGCCCTTTATCTCTTGCTTTGTCTTGGGCAATTTGTTTTTCATTTCGCGCGAAGACTCACGATGCTTCCATAAGCTTAGCCCAAGTGGTTGGCATGCCTTCTCTGCTCACGAGAGCTCTGCGGAGTTGATCACTGCGCGCACCTTGTATAAAGGCCACGCGCAAGAGTTGTTCAGTGATGCCTCCAATTGCAAGAGATTCCTGATTGAAACGAGTTATGTAGTCTTCATTGGTTTCATCATTCCTGCGTACGCAGTGCATGATGTCATCGGGGTCGTGCGTGTGTCTGCGCTGCTGTACAAAGTGAGCCTGGAACTTTTCCAATAGCTCTTCGAACCCATCGATTTGTCCTGTCGGCAAGCTTTCGAACCAGACACGCGCTGCGCCCGTGAGGCAGCGAGCAAACATGTGACACCATGTTGGCATCGTCCAGCTTTCTAAGTTTCCAGTGTTATAAAAACCTTGTAAGAAATCATCTGGATCTGTTGTACCATCGTACTTGCCTAAACCACTTGGCATCTTGGTTTTGTGTTGAATGGGAGCCTTCGCAATGCGCTCAGCGAACTTTGAATGTTTTACCAAGATGGCTGGCCTATATGGTGTGGTTACGTCCACTTGCTCTTTCGCTTGTGGGTTGTATGGTGTGTATAAATCCATATCAGCTTTGGCTCCAGGTGCTATGTGCATGTGTGCGCGAAGCTGTGAACCTCCTGCATGAGTATCTCGCGTCTTCTTCATGCTGTGCACCTCTTCCTCATCACTAATATCAGCTTGTTCGGTGTGAACAGAATGACCGTCTTCCAGCGCGCGCGTCTTTTTTGTTGTTCCCTGAATGGTTTGTTTATCAAATGCGAGCCTTTGTGTTAAATCGGCTAACTTTTTGTGTTTTACCAACTCATTGTATTTGTCCATTAAACGCCGTTATTCGTTTATGAGCCATTCTTTAGGGTCATTGGTTTCAACTTCCGGGCCCATTGGTCCTTTTTGTTTTGCACCAGTCAGATTTTGGAACGTGAGATCGTCTGGGGGAGTTTCAGTTTGACTATGAGGTGTTGTGTTGAAGGGATGGTTACTGGTGGTGCGCGCAGTGTCACGCGGCGCCCTCAGAACCTGATGTCCCTCATTAACATCCTCAAGCTCATTATCCTCCAGAACTTGATCATTGTTTCGAACACCGGAAACCATGGTGAAGAGAAAATTGATGAAATAGTAGTTTTGTTGCCGTTGTAACAGATGATGGCGCCAATGAAGAAGCGTGTATCGACTTACTTGTATACGATCAACGTTCCTCGGGTACGAGTGTGCTATATCACTGATGGTTTTCCGAGATACGAGTTCTTCCACCTACAAAACGAACAGCACCGTGAGCTTACCCCTCAGAAAGGGACAGAGGGGTCCTCTTTGGGGTAACCCTCCGGTGTGAGAATCAGGTATTGTAGGAGAAGATAATCAGGATGTAAAAATGAGTAAAGGACTAAGAATATATTTTCTTGCCTGCCTCCAACTGTGGAGGTGGTGTGGTATTTATAGTATTAGGGTTTCCAATGATTGGACTCAGACCCAATTAGGGCCTTTTTGGCCTCCTCCTATTGCTTCGCGCCACGTGTACTTAGGACACCTGGTGCTTTTTTATTGATTTATTCTCTGACCAAGGTATTTCACCTGACCCATGTGCCATCACGTGGTGGCACATGGGCTTTGCTGAGTTGTACACCCTTCATTGGCAGCTGTCAACATCAGCACATTCTTTATTCCTTAAAAGATACCTTCTGGAAGGTTGCCTGATGAGTACAATCATGGTTGTCCTTATCCTGATTTGGATTAGACTATTGTCTCATTTGTTGTGTGTTGCTTACGCGCGGCCTTTATGCGCCTATCCCGGGGATGCGCAAGGTCTTCTCTTTATTCTCACAGATGTTTCATGCGCTTGCGCGTATGTGATATGCGCCACGCGCAGATGTTTCATGCGCTTGCACATAGGTTTTGGCTTTGTGTCTTCATGACATCCTGATTTCAAGCCTCTTGTCTATATCTTGTGGGTTGACCCGCCCCGCTCGATGTTAAGGCGGGTGCATACCCCTTCACTAATAATCTGTTTTGTGTGATCAATTTGTTTTGATGATCCGTCCGTACAGGCGGACACAGGCTTTAGATTATCAAAGTTTGACCTAAATTTCTGTTCTACCTAATTTCCTGAACTCAGTTTTATTCAGGTGTATAAAAATGGCGTTGACAGAATGTTGTGAGGGGAAATGATGTACGACAACGTCACAACACTGATGTTGTGTTTTCCTTTTAAGATATTAGTTGTTTGATTTTTTTATGTTGAGAATGTATTAAATGCTTTTTTTTCTTTTTTTAAAGTTTTCTATAGTGATGAATGCTTTTGTCTTCCTTTTGTGGTAGTACTTTTGTGCAGCCAGAATTTGCAGATTGTTTGTGATTTAACAAACGGTGAGGTTTTTTGAGTTGACACAAAACGTCTAATTTTAGCAAAGTTAATAAGTTTGTTGAGACTATGAATTTATTATAATTATGTTCAAAATTCTATATTGAACAGAAGTAATTTCTATTTTTCAAATTAGTAAGTATAGCCAAAATTTGCAGATTGTTTGTGATTTAAAAAATTATCAGGTTTTTTGAATTGACGCGAAACATCTAATTTTAGCAAGGTTAATAAGTTTGTTGTAATTGTGAATTTATGATGCAATGTTTTAAATTCTTTATTGAACAGAAGTAATTTTTTGTTTTCGAATTAGCTAGTATCGCAAAAATTTGCAGAATGTTTGTGATTTAACTGCCAGGTTTTTTGAATTGACACGAACCATCCAGTTTTAGCAAAATTAATAAAATTGTGAGATTATGAATTTATGATGCAACATTTATGTTCAAAATTCTTTATTGAACAGAAGTAATTTATTGTTTTCGAATTAGCTAGTGCGCATTTGTTGAAGAAAGAGGAAGGATCTCATTTAAGTTATTGAGGCTACCAATTATAGTTGGAATAGTTACATTAACCGTTGCATTGTTGAATATATTCAGTCCCAATTCTGTGATGATAACTAGCCTTATTTAAGCATATTATGCAATCTGTTCTATATCTTATCAGTCTACATCATTAAGGGGGACCTTTTGAAAATCGTTCGTTCTAGAAGTATAATGGTGGAAAACATGCATTAATCATAATTTATTTTTGAATTATGTTGGCTATAAAAGTTCATTTGACTTGTGCCTGGGCATGTATTTTAAAAAAGATTACGTGATTACTTTTAGAGTAATTATTTTAGTCGTAAACTTATGAAGTTGAATTTTTTCCAAGATCATTAATATGTTGCTTTTTATAATGCTTATTGCTTCTTCATTGTTATGCAACTTTTTCCTCACCCATGTTAATTATAGTTATTAATGCGTTATTATTAAGGTATTAGTATATGACCCGTATGCCCAAGTTAGGTTTTCTATGGTTTATGGGTTCTCTTTCTATATATTGAGGTTGCCCCCTTCATTGTAATTGTAACAATCAGATATAATTTTAGTCTCTTTTTGAACCCATACCCTTGGTCTCATAGCTCTTTGATTATTGCTAACTGAATATTATTGGACGGGTCATTTTATCCTACTGAATTGCATCCATTGCTTTATAATGCAGATTGCTATGATAAAGAATTCATGCAAGTTGTCCCTGAAGGAATTAAAACATTGGATGAAACCAGAAAAGGTAATTGTGTTTACAATTTAAGTGGGACATAATACTTTCCATGTAGGCTTAAAATGAAATGGATAAAAGAAAATACGTAATGCACATTTATTGACGATTCTTTGCAGGTGAAAACCAATTTAGGCACTTTTCCTTCCTCGGCAGAAATAGTTCCAGAACCGTTCGGTGTTGTATTGGTCATCTCAGCATGGAACTATCCATTATGTATGTTAATAATATATCTGAGGTAATATATATATCAATGTTCGTTTACTGATCATTTACTCCCCCCCCCCCAAAAAAAACCACCAAAAAAAACAGTGTTATCTGTGGATCCAGTGATTGGAGCAATTGCAGCTGGGAATGCTGTTGTTTTGAAGCCTTCTGAACTTGCTCCTGCCATGTCATCATTGCTGGCAAAACTTTTAGGAAAATATCTGGACAAGTCAGCGATAAAAGTTGTTGAAGGTGCTGTCCCTGAAACAACTGCGCTTTTGGAGCAAAAGTGGGATAAGATATTCTACACAGGTCTTTCTTTGTTTCTTAGATTTTAAATATAGACTAGATTTTCTTATGTTTTTCTTGTTATTTTGCCGTTTACTGAAATGCACTGATCTCAATACATTTTAATCAATGACAATTGCTGTTAAAACCATGATTATATTTAAATAAGCAAATAAATGCGACCTTGTAGGAAATGGGCGAGTGGCACGAGTTGTCATGGCTGCTGCTGCCAAGAATCTGACACCTGTCGTTTTAGAACTTGGAGGCAAATCTCCCGTTTTGGTTGATTCAAACATTGACTTAGCAGTAAGGAGCTTTCCTCTTTACGTGCATGCTTGTATAGTCCAGCTGGCAATTTGGACCTGTTAACTTGTGAACGGGTTGATCCAGGTTATGTTTTATTTTATCAGGTCAAACAAGTAATCAAAGAGGTCAAATGTGTTTAAAGTCCCCCAAAGTGTATTATGTGCATATAAAAGTCCTAGATCATATCATTCAAAGTTAGATTATTATTGGAATAATATAATCTTAGTAATTATATATGAGACTGTAAGTATCTATAAAAAAATTTGGACATGGGTATTTTAGGTAAACCCAATCTTTTGACCCGTAACGAAAACACCCCTTTTGACAAGTGAGCCATTTTGCCACCTCCTATACAGTTCTATCCCACATGACATCTACTTTCTTCTGTCTTGACTTGTTATCTGCATAATATAGGTGACAGTGAAGCGTATAGTTGCAGGTAAGTGGGGATGCAACAATGGACAAGCTTGTGTCGGTCCTGATTACATAATAACAACAAAACAATATGCTCCTGTGTTGGTACATACCTTTCTTTAACGATTCAAATTATCATTTAGAAAAAAATCTTAGTTAATCTGTCTGATAATGTCATTCTGCAGATAGACGCTTTCAAACATAATGTGAAAAAGTTTTTTGGGGATGATCCTTTGAACTCACCAGATATATCTCGAGTTGGGCACGAAAATCACTTTGCCCGGTTGAAAAAGATGTTGGATGATGATAAGATTTCTGGAAAGATCATTCTTGGAGGTCAAATAGACAAAAACAACCGGTGAGATTTGTTTATTCCTGCTACCTGGGCTTGTAAACGAACCTGCGGGAGTTTTGTTTATGTTCGTTTATTTAATAAACAGACGGGCATGAACACATGCTCGCTCGTTCGTTCTTTTATGTTTATTTAAGTTTGTTCTTTTATGTATACATTTAAATTGTTAGGCTCATTACTATTATCTTGTTTTATTAATTTTTTAGGCCAAACAAATTGATATTCACGTTTTTGATTGGTGTTTCATGTTTATATGCGTGCATCTATGTTCAGCTATATTCGTTCGTTTATGTTCGTGAACCGTTTGTTTATGCTATTCATGTCTAATCGTTTATTCGCTTAAAGTTAAACAAACGGACACAAACATGCCCTGTGTGTGTTCTTTCGATTTGCTTACAGGCCTACTAGTACCAGCTTGTTAGTTTCATAGTTAAAAAAGTGGTCAAATGAAACATGACAAATGGGTAAAAATCACTGAAAGTGTATTTCATAGGCATAGTGTGATAAAACCATCTAAATCTTACTTATTAAAAAGTTTATATTATTATTAGAATAATATACTTTTTGTAATCTTATCTGACTCACTAGTTTTGTATAAGAAGTGATCCGAGTCAACACGACCGGATTCATTTTGACTTGTATGTAAAACTTACCTAATTTTACTTGTTACCCAACCCGGCCCAATTGCCACCTGTACTATAATTAATCCTACTTCTGTTACAGAAAGATTGCTCCGACTATTGTACTGGATGCCCCAGAAGACTCGCTGATTATGAGTGACGAGATATTTGGTCCTTTACTTCCTATCGTAACGGTAAAAGAATTTAATATTGTGCTCAGATTATAAAATAATTATAGGTTATTAATCTTTCTTTTGGTTTATATAGGTTGAAAAAATTGAAGATGGCATTGAGTTTATCAGATCAAGACCAAAACCGCTTGCTGCATACCTATTTACCACCAACAAGCAGCTCAAAGAAAACTTTGTTAACGACGTCTCTGCGGGGGGTGTAGTTATTAATGATGTCACCTTACACGTATGACTCAAATTATACTAAACTACCATTATATGTAACTCATTTAATAACTTATGTTTAACGTCTCGTGGTTTAATGTGCAGCTTATGGTTGACACATTACCATTTGGTGGAGTCGGTGAGAGTGGAATGGGGGCATACCATGGTAAATTCTCATTTGATGCTTTTAGTCACAAGAAAGCCGTTCTATACAGAGCCTTTTTTGGAGACGCACCCACAAGGTACCCACCGTATACACCTGGTAAACTTAGACTCCTCAAGGCAATTTTTGATGGTAGTCTATTTGGCATCATTCGTGCTCTTTTCGGCTTTTCATAGATGTGAAAAAAGTTTCAAAAACTCTGAATGTACAAGTGTACTACACTTTTATAATTCCTCCTTAAAACTGTTTGAAATCAACATGCATCTTGCAAGATATTAAAGCATTCGGATCTTTGTTCTTGTGTCAAATGTTGTGGAAACTGAACTGAGAATATTATGTTTAAGTTTCCTCTTGTGTCTTCTTGTTTTGGTAAAGGCATGCCTTGTCCCGGAATGGTTTTTCTGTAGCCAGGGGTAATTATTTCATTGATAGTTATATATGATTCTTGCTCGCCTAGAGAAGGGACGGTGAGGGTACACCTGGTCAACGCGTCTACTAAAGGAAGGTCCATGTTTACTTCCAAATCGTCACCGTTTCGTTTAAAAACCGGGTGCTGTTTCTCGTCTACTACGAAAGTAATATCAGCTGCACTTGCTCCCGGTGTCTCGTTTCCCATTCCCTCGAACGTGATTTTTGTTCCTTTCTTCCATCCCGGCTTCACTTTTATCGTTAGCACTTCCTCTTCTTGTATTATTTGCCTTCAAAAGTAAAAATAAAAATAAACTTTGTTTATTCATATGTTTGGGTTTGCTTAATAGCAGCAGGCATGTAAATGCATACCCCTCAGTTGTAAGCACGTCACGTCGGATATTAACCTTCTTTATACACCCGAAGCACAATTCTTCGAGGGTGCACTCTAGGCGTTTAACCGTATCTGGTGGTTTTCGGAGTCCGTTAGCATTGGTATAGATAATAGTTGAGTTGCTTCTTTTGGAAAAAGAAGGGGCAGTGTGGAAGGAGTTTGACTCCATGTTCTTCCTGCTAAAGCTTCTTAGCAAACTATTCACGGGCCGGAGACGGCCTGGGGTCTTGCTTCTTCTTTGGCATTGGCTCGTTGATTTGGACCGACACATCGGCAGACAACCCGAGCTTGCGGTTCTCGAAAGTCGTGGCATCGTGACTTTAGGGGAAGTAACATCTTGTGTTTCATCATCATCATCATCATCTCCATCTCTGTTGTCATTTGCATCAACCTAACAAAAGGGAAATGGCACATAAAACGATTTACAGTGGCAACCGGTTTTGTAATTGATTATAAACTTAAAAGATAAACGCGTAAAAGGTTGTTTCTTGTTCGGCAAGAAACGAAAGCCGAATGGAAATGGAACCTGTAGGTGTTTCTTTTGGTCTTTGCGGTGTGATCTCTTGCCAAAATGGTGTTTGGAGAAAAATGATTTGCATGCTTTTCGAATGCCTCCCATCCTTGTATAAAAGCAAATCCCATGCAAGACAACGTTCATAACATGAACATAAACAAAAAATCAAAAAGAAAAATATAGAGAAAATTTAGGGATCCAGGTTAATGTGGTTGCCATTGTTGGTTGTTTACCCGGAATAACGGAATCTTATAACCATATGATCTTGAAGTATATTGTGTGCTTGGTGTATCAAAAGTTACATAATTTATATTTAATAATGCGACGATCAATGATGGTGATGTGGAAAAAATATCATGTCATCTATATTGCATTATATCGGTTAACACAACACATTATTTGTTTCTTATTGAAGCATCGTATAAAGTTGTCTCTTTGTGATTACCGGGTGGAGACTTTAAGATCATCCAATCTAGTACTAGCTGGTTAGTGGTATTTATTATTTAAGGTTTGGTATTTCATATGAACTTGCATCTTTCATATTCACGGTCAATATGAGATTTGTCAATGGCGTAACAGCCGCCACCTTAGACTGCTCCCATCGAAGTACTTTGGGTCGGTCGATTGTGCAACAAGATTAAAGAAATGGAATTAACAATTAAGACGCCAACCAACACAACTTTGGTTGGGTATGGTTTGTTGTTTTCGTAATTATCTTTAACATGATCCGTTACCTCTCATTGCTTCATCACTTTTTCTTAAATAAAACTTATCATCTTAAAAATGTAACATCATCATCTTATTGAGAATAACATAAAAAAATATACCAAAATTCTTTTTTTTTTCTTCTTCTATTCATAGTAAATCTGCACACTCTCAATTCTCTATTTCTACTCTCTTTCCATTTCATACATACTTTCTATCACTAATCATTCTCATCCAAATTTGAAATTAATACTTCTTATATTTTTAATAGAATAAAAAATAACAAAGTATATTTATTTAATTAAAGTTGCGTGGTGGTATTTATAGGGTTTCTATAATAATGCATGTTTTAATTTTTATATTTTATATTATAGATAAACCTAAACCACCCCATTTTAGCTATTGTATGTACCAATTAATGTATAGTGCATAGTGATTTGATAATGAGAAAATGCTTAATTGTTTACTTAAAAGTACGTGGTCATATACATTGATTGAACCCAACTTAACTGGTGCATGCATGCATGAGCAAATTAGTGAAGTCATTTGTAATGTAAAGTTGTTCATCGATCAACAGCTTATATATACGTCCTTCACATAGTCTAACATAGAAGTTATCCATTTCACAGACTTAGTATATAAATTTATTGAGTTTTTTAAGTGTTGGGTATACGTTGGTTAGCAACTTAGCGTAGGCAACTTGTACTTAGTCGACGTCTAAGTATTATTAAGTGAGCTTATATGTTGATCACCTTGTCAAAGCTGACGTTGTGAACTTCTTTCAAGATGTACCAAGCATTTCAATCAAGGCAAATAGAAAACTGAAGAGCAAATTCGAACAATATATCATGTTTACAGTTTGTGAGATTTAGCAAACGTTTCATAAATGACTAAGTGATATGAAGAAGTGAATTTTTTTGAATTTTGTCATTCTATAGTTATACAACATTAAATAACTCAAATCACTAGATAATTATTGTTCAATAGTAAGTATTAACATTTGTTCTAATTAACTAGTGAAAGATAATTAATCAAAGGACTAACTGATAAAACCGAGATAAAGATCGAATATATTTCGTGCTTCACTAATTACAATATTCCAAATTAGTGTAAATATAAAAGCAGAAAACTATATAACATGCTAAAAGTAATAAAGTAGACCCGATATTGTGTTCTCCACTATTTGTAAAAGATATCTAGTTGGTCTTAAAAATAGTAACTTAATAGTTAAAAAAATCTTACTTAATTATTACTTGATGACTGCACTTTTTAAAGTATCTATGTTTTACTCGTGTGTGTCTCAAGGTTGTGTGTTAGAAATTGCATGTATATAATATTCTATATGCATCATAAATTGAGAATTAAGACTTAAGATTCCGTCTATTTAAGTTTGCTAATTACAATTACACTAAATGATTGGTCAGTAACTTGTCAAGTGTTGAATTTCAGTGGTGATCAGTCAACGGTTTAACAATTAAGGTTTTAATTAAAAAGGTTTCATAGTTTATTAGTCATGTTAATAAACGATTACGCAACGGAATATTAAAACCAATAATCAACACTTTTAGGAACCGCACAGGATCTGGTTACAAACAATACGAGTACGAGTTTAAACAACCAAATTAAATATAAATCAAACACCGACAATATTTAATTTTACCTCGGTTAATGAATAACCGGTTGAGACACCAAGGGTTCACGAGCGACGTTAGGTGACAAAACGAGACAACCTGGCAGCGACATTGTTGTTTGGAAACAGCAACGGCGGAACAGGAGCGGCGACAGAAACCAGTGGCGTGTAACGTCAGCGGCTAGCAATGGCATTGAACGGACTTGCGGTGAACCAATACGGCATAGTGGCTAGAAAATAAAAAGAGAAGTTGTCACCCTTCTTTTGTGCATGAACTGGGTATGTCAAAAGTGACTAGACGTGCTCTCTTTTGTTGGAGTTTCTTATTCCTTTTTGTTGCATGAAGTTGTTATGATATAGTATATATTAATATAAATCATCATAAGATTATTCTCCAAGCAAGAAAAAAACATTATCATATTTAGTTTTGATTTTTAAATAAGATAATCTCAATAATCTTATAGTTATCATAATTAAATATTAACTAGGTTAAAGTCCAACTTGGTTAAAGTCTGAACCAGTTTATTTATCTGATAAATAAAATTTTAGATATTATTATTTATATTTAGTATAAATAATAATCCTGATTATTCGTCAATACCGGTTAACCAATTCAAGCGGATTTTATGCTCGTTACCCAATGTGTAACTCTTACGGGTCATAACTCGGTCGGCCCGCATTAAATTAACCTAACCGGTCCACTATTTCCAACAGTCTCGCACTTGGGCAACTTTCTATTAATATCCTTAACACAGGCAGTCAGCGGTGCTCTAGCTACACATGCCCCCCCCCCCCCCCACACACACACACAACAAGTTATGACACTTTAAAGTCATTAACCAAAACATCTTGAATTACACTATTGCAAGATAATGAGCTTATGGTAAACGTTGTCATCTATCCTTTTTGTATAATACATCAATTGAACAATGAGACATGGATCATATTCAATCTCACATGGCGTTCACTTATTATAGTTCTCGATATAGAATCAAAGTGGTCCAATCAAACACATGATAAGTTTGGGTGAGGTCTCACACTTCACCAGTTTGAATCAACGAGGGCGCCAAGATGCCTAACCGTTGCATATCATGTAAGAGTACAGAATCCCATCTTGATTACATACAACTCCCACTAAAGTTCAGAATATTCCAAACCAATGCCTTTATAGCTGGCAGTTGCGCGACAGCGGTTGTCATTAATCAAATAATAACCTTTAGTAAACGAAAGTTCTAATATGTATACCAGGTCTAAAGATACTAAATGAGTATACCAATATCAAAACATCTTATGATTAAGATCCATGAAGATGATTTGATGCGAGTTGTTAGTGATTTTAGTGTAATTAAGGATTAACTTGTTGATCAAGTTAACTGTAATACGAATCTAAATAAGTCGGGTGCGAGGTGCACACTTAATTGATCTTATTATAATTGATTATCCTATTGGTACTTAGCGGCGAAGCCCCTAAGTCATGGGGGTTCCAAGGGGGCAACGCCCCCCTTGGTGGGGGTCCGGGGGCAGCGCCCCTGGTAGCGGGGTGCGAGAGACGGCAGCCCCTGGCAGGGTCAAAGAGGTAACACCCCTGGCTTAGGTCGAGCTGCCAGGTCAGCTTCGAAATTTTTTTATTTCGTACATACGTTTCTTTATTATAAACGTATTAGAAAATTACTTAATTTTCTTTACAAACTTTAATAAAATAAAGGAACATATTTTCAATTATTAGTTAGATAACTGTTATGATAACTGCAAAGCAGTTATCATCATCCCTGTTTTTCAAACCCTAATATAACGTAGTTTGATCATATGATACGTTCACTGGTTCAATAAACTATCTCATTCTCCATACTGATTCTTGCACTCAATCTGAGTTTTATCCGGTCAAAACATTTGGGAACCAACAAATAGTTTTGATCTTAAAATGATTCACGAATCTCAGATTTTCCTAAGATATACGATTGAAGAAATCCCCAACAAAAGATCAAAACTAATTATGTGAAGATGAAGAATATTGGACAATCGTTGAAGGAGATGACGGGAAAGTTTGACAAACTGGAGAAATTCGAAGGCCGGGACTTTCGCAGATGGCAAAAGTAGATGCACCTCATTCTGACTACCATGAAAGTGGCACGTGTTAAGTACGCCCATGCCAATGGTTGAAGAAGAAGGAAATCTGGAACAGATTAGGGGGAAATCGAAATGGGAGAATGATAACTACATCTGCCTCGGACTTATTTTGAACGGTATGTGTGATACGTTATTTGATTTGTACCAAAACATTGAAACCGCTAAGGAACTGTGGGATATACTTGAAGCCAAGTATATGGCAGAAGATTATTCGAGTAAGAAGTTTCTTGTGAGTAATTTTAACAATTACAAGATGGTTGAGTCCAGGCCTGTTGTGGAACACTACCATGAATTGTGTCGAATTTTAGGGCAGTTTTCCCAACACAACATGAACATGGATGAATCCATTTCTGTTTCATCAATAATAGACAAGTTACCCCCTTCATGGAAAGATTTCAAACACAAACTGAAACACATGAAGGGTGAATTAAGTTTGGTTGAACTTTGAGGTCACTTCACAATTGAAGAGGGCTTGAGAACATTTGAAACTGTTGATGGCAATGATGTCAAAAAACAGACTGGTCAATCTGTTAACATGGTTGAGGATGTTGGAACATCCAAGGGTAAGAATAAGTACAAAGGGAAACGTAAGTTTCAAGGATCAACAACACGGGTCCAAACAAGAAGGCAAAAGAGGGTTGTTGGAAATGTGGCAAACCGGGTCACTTTAAGAGGGATTGCCGGGTTGGAAAATTGAACAATAATGGTCCAAAAAACAAGCATTGTGCAGGTCCAAGTGGGTCTAAGGACCAAGGAAAGCAACAAGGTTAGAATAATTTAGTACACAATTTTAATTCGGTTGAGAATTATGTTTCACTGATTTCTGAAACATGTTTTATGCAGGATTATAATGCTGCTTGGTGGGTTGATTCGAGTGCAACTAGCCATGTATGCAAAAATTTTCAATGTCTTGAAGAAATTCAAAACTTTGAAGATGGATCTATTTTAAAAATGGGAAATGTTGCAACCGAACCGATCAAGGGTTTAGGCAAAGTCAAGCTAGTTTTTACTTCTGGAAATTGTTTATATTTAGACAATGTTTTATATGTTCCCGGGATTCGAGCTCAAGTAAAATTGTGTACTTGACTTTGCCTAATCCGTTTAAAGATTGTTAAAAGAGAAACAAAGGTTCTCTTTTAAAGATTGAATCCGTTTAAACAAAGGGCAGAATAGTTTGCGTTTAGACAATGTTGTTGAGTCAAGATTTGACCCAAAACTGATCATATGGAAGATTGAAATCTTCTCAACCTCCTCAGAAATGACTAAGTATGGAACCGGGCACACCTTAGACTTCCGAGCAAGCTTTTACTTAGCCGGGCATGATATCTTGCCTTCCGAGCAAGGTTATCTTCAAGAAGTCTTCTTTAGTGGATAGCCGGGCAGGGTTCACTCTTTGTGCATACCCGGGCAAGGTACACTATATCAAGCAGGTTTGTTCTTCATAGCCGAGTAAGGTTTACTTCAGAGTAAACTCTTGGCTAACCAAGCTCATGAAGCCAAGTGATTGGAAGACCGGGCAAAGTATTCATTAATAATACAGTGGTCCAAGTATGCTTTGATGTATAACGAATTATCTTAAGTATCATCGGGCAAGGTTCAACTCAAGCAGGGTATAGTGCTACCAAGCACACTTTGCTAATAAGCTATTTCCAAGCAAAGAGTTGAAAGGATCATTGAAGAACAAGGTTGCTAGTAAGGTTATGTCGGGCAAAGTCTGATACAATCAGGAAGATTGAAGTCTACCCGGTGAGTATTTTCTCTTGGAAAATACTCTAAGTAAAACATACCCGGAAAAATGTTCCCGGACACACTTCAAGGTTACCAAGTCTAAACAAGGCAAGAAGAGCACAAAGTCTACTCGGAGAAGTTTACTTCTACAAAGCCTACCCGGAAGACTTGTTTTACACTTAGGATTATTTTGAATATGTAATTTGGATATGTATTATATATTTAGGGTTTCTAGAGGGAATGACAGCTATCCTTGGGTGCAAGGCCTATAAAAGGAATATTTATGGCACACCTAAGGAGGGCGGCTGAATACGATCGTAGAAAGAATATTTGTCAAGTGACGGCCGTTCTTAGAATTGTACGGAAATAGCTTTCCCTTCAAGAAACCCTAAATCGATTAACGTTTGTATGATTTTATATTATACTAATGGAAATCTTTTGAGTGAATCTTGATTGTGTTAGTTACCTTTTGATTTATTGTTCAGCAACTACCCTCTTTGTTATTGATTCCGCCTTTAACAAACCGTTATCTTTCTAAAAATAGCAACCCGTCATTAACTCCCTTGTCGACACATTTATCTGTGTGAGTTATGACTTGATTTTGTAAAGATCTATCTCAAATCGGGGACCTGACAAGTGGTATCAGAGCTGGTCACTGCTATTTTTGGTAAGAATACGTTGCTGTTTGAAGATTTGAAGAACAATGACGTCAGCAGAACACTGTTCCATTAAAGGGTGACGTCAGCTGCTCTGTTCTTCATTTTTCTGTCAAGATCTACATCTTTCCGGTGTTTTCCCTTCCTTATTTCAATTAAAGTTTAAATCTTTACCTCTTATTCTTGTTCTGTTTGCACCAGATTCATCAGATCTGAACAATCGGTTTTCAGATCTGAGTATTTTTAAAATTGACCTTTTACAAATCTACTGATTTAGTTTTTCAAAATGTTTGGTTATGAAGAACAAGAAGTCTCTACTAATAAGATTCCTAGACTCTATGGACAGGAAAACTTCACAAAATGGAAGGTCTTATTTGAGGCAGGCGTTTGCTATAATGATGTGGATATGTGGAATTCAATCAAGAATGGTCCACAAGACACTACTGATGGTGCCAATGCAACTGCTGTTGTGAGAGACAGAATGAGAAAAGTAGATGACAGGGCCTTAGCCATGATAAAGCTAGGTCTGTCATGGGAAATATTGACCAAGGTTGCACATCACACCACAGAAAAGGCTATGTATGATGCAATCCTTGAAATGTTTGAGGGAAACACTGAATTGAAGAACATCAAGAAGCAAAGACTCAAACAACAGCTAGAGAGGTTCAAATATAAGGAAGGAGAAAGACTGAAGTCAATTCTGGAAAGATTCTTAGCTATTGTAAATGAGCTAAGAACCACTGATTATGTCATGACTGACTTTGACTTGAATACCAAGTTGTTGAACTCTATGCCTAAGGAGTGGTACAATGCCTGCAAATTCATCCTCCAAAAGCCGAATTTCAATGATTTGAAGGTAGATGATATAGTATGTTTCCTTCAGGCTGCAGAGATAGAAATGATTGAAAATGAAATGATCAAAGAAGAGAAGCCAGCTTTCAAGTAACCAATACTCTCATTGCACCTATGGGGAACTTGTCAACCAAAAAGCCAACAACAGATTCTCATCATTGAAGAACCAACTGAGCATGGTGTTGATACACCTAAGGCTTTTGTTGGTGGTAGTTCAAGCAACTCACAAAACCAGCAGAGGTTTAATGTCCAACTCTTGGAAGAGAATGATTCAGCCTCAATGGCTAGTGGACATGGACCCTATGTTGGTGGTAATGGAAGTCATGGATCAGATTATCATGGTTTGCTCTCATTTTTCATTGATTCTTATAATGCTTTTGTTACAAAGAACATGGTTCATACAAGCATTGTGCAAGATGATCTAGAGCAGATAGATGCTGATGATTTGGAAGACATGGATTTGAAATGGCAAGAAGCTATGTTGGCTCTTAGAAGCAAAAGGCTATATAACAGGACTGGTAGATCTCTTCTATCAGGACCTAATGAAAGAATTGGTTTTGATAAGTCTAAAGCCATTTGCTACAACTGCCAATAACCTGGTCTCTTTGCCAGAGAATGCAACATGCCAAGAAACTTTCAGATGAACCAATACCAGAATCAACCAAGAAATCAGCAGCATCAATATCAACAGTTTCAACAGACTCAACCAAGGAACAACAACTTCAATAACAACTCCAACAATTATAACCCCAAATTCAACAACTTCCAACAGCCTCCAATGAACAATAATCAACAAGTTGTACCACAAAATCAAGGGTTTCAAAGAAACAACAATCAGAATCTTCAAACTGTTCCAAACAATTCAGTTCCAACCAACCAAAATCAACCCAGAAATCAAGGAAATTTGGCTGTAACTTCACAGCATGAGGGTAATTTTGATTGGAGCAATCATGAAGAAGACATTGCAGATGACATCAAGAAGGAAAATGCGGCATTTATGGCTTTGATTGAGAAAGAAGCTGGATCATCACCTCAGGAACAGTCCATTCCATTGAATGACATATGGTATATGGATAGTGGATGTTCTAGGCACATGACTTGTGACAGGAGGTCACTGGTTAACTATGAAGAAAAGTTTGAAGGTCCTGTGGCATTTGGAAGTGATGAGAATGGAGAAAAGATTTTTGGTAAAGGAATTTTGACAAATGGAAAGGTTTCATTTGATAATGTGCTTCATGTTGAAGGTTTACAATACAATCTTCTAAGCATATCACAAATGTGTGATAAGGGATACAAAGTTGGTTTTGATGACTCACACTGTTTCATCTTAAAACCTGAATTTGTAATCCCACCTGAAATGATTATGATGATGGCACCTAGAAATGACAACCTATATGAGCTCAACATGAAGGAAGCTGTTTCAAGAGGTGGTACATGTTTTGTTTCCAAAGCCACTGAAAATGAGTCAAATTGTGGCATAGGAAATTATGTCATGTGAATCTGAAGAATATGAACAAACTTGTTAAGGGTGAGCATGTCATTGGCTTACCTACAAGAGAGTTCAAACTGGAAGAACATTGCAGTTCATGCCAAAAGGTCAAACAGCACAAGTCAACTCATAAGTCAAAGCTCATCAACTCAATTGATCAAGTACTTGAATTACTTCACATGGATCTCTTTGGTCCTGTAAGTGTACCAAGTATAGGGAAGAAAAGATATTGTCTTGTGATCATTGATGATTATTCAAGATATACTTGGGTTTACTTCCTAAGTACAAAGGATGAGACTGCAGAATTGATAAAGAGCTGTGTGACAATGATTGAAAACAAACGGAATAAGAAAGTTAAAACAATGAGAAATGACAATGGTACAGAGTTCAAAAATGGAGTCATGGAAGAATTTTGCACAGCAAAGGGAATATTTCAGCAATTCGCAGCTCCTAGAACTCCAGAACAAAATGGTGTTGCAGAAAGAAGAAACATGATACTTATTGAAGCTGCAAGAACCATGATAACAAATGCAATCTACCAGTTACATTATGGGCTGAAGCCATCAATACTGCCTGCTATGTTCAGAACAGGGTACTTGTTAACAAAAGGCATAATAAGACACCATATGAAATTTTTAACAATAGAAAGCCTTATATCAAGTTTTTCAAGCCCTTTGGATGCAAATGTTTTCTTCTGAACACCAGGGATTACTTGAACAAGTTTCAAACTAAATCCTTGGATTGCTTCTTTGTTGGATATTCAACACACTCAAAATCTTACAGAGTATATGTGAAAGACCATATGAGTGTTATTGAATCATCTGACATCATCTTTAATGAGAATCAATTCAATACAGTTGATGGTGCAGCATGGCTGTTTGATCATGAAAAGTTGATAAGGTCTTTCAAGATTTATCCTGAAGACTTTGATGACTCATTCTATAAGAACAGTGTATTTGAAGAGAAAAAGGAGAAAACATTGGACTTAGAAGAGTTATGGAAGAAGGTTGCTAGCAAAGAAAAGGAGTATACATTTGTTAAGGGTATCTCAAGTGACATTGTTGACCAAGAACAAGATCATGCAGATCTCAATCTAGACAATCAAGAAGTAGAGAATGATCAAGTTCAGACTTAGGAGAACCCAAGCAACCAATCAAATTAAGAAGATGTGACTACTGCAAGATTTCAATATTTGTTTGAAAGCTTGAATATTGGAAACAATGGTGCATCTACCTCAAGACAAAACATTGAAGAAGCACCAGAGTTTCATGATGCTGAAACAGATTTGATCATTGAAGAACCAGAAATCAATGAATCAAATCTTGACACAAATATGTCTGCAGATATGATAATTCAAACCCCTTATGTTGAAAAGAATCATCCTTCTGAAAACATCATTGGTAATATACATGAAAGAGTTACAAGAAGTCATTCTGAATCGGCAAACATCTGTTTATACTCCTGCTTTCTATCCCAAATAGAACCAAAGAACATTGTTCAAGCACTAAAGGACAATAGTTGGGTGGAGGCAACGCAGGAGGAACTAGCACAGTTCAGAGATCTACATGTTTGGAATCTTGTTGACAGGCCAAGGAACAGATCTGCAATTGGCATAAAATGGGTTTTCAGAAACAAAAGGGATGAGAGTGGTATTGTGATTAAGAACAAGGCCAGACTTGTGGCATTGGTATGCCTTTAAAAAGAAGGAATAGACTTTGAGGAAGTCTTTGCACCAGTTGCAAGACTTGAGGCAATCAGAATCTTTCTTGCATATGCTGCCTCAAAGAACATTAAGGTGTTCTAGCTTGATGTAAAGTCTACATTCCTAAATGGAAAGATTGATGAATAGGTGTATGTTGCTCAACCTCCAGGCTTTGAGGATCCAGTGTATCCAAACAAGGTGTATAAACTAAATAAAGCCCTTTATGGATTGCATCAGGCTCCTAGAGCATGGTATGATGAGCTGTCAAATCATCTTCTTGAAAATAGTTTCAAAAGAAGAGCCATTAACAAGACCCTCTTCTACAAAAGAAAGGGATCAGACTTGTTGCTATTACAAGTCTATGTTGATGATATCATTTTTGGTTCAACAAATGAACAAATGCGCATGGAGTTTGAAGGGGTAATGAAATCCAAATACAGCATGAGTTCAATGGGAGAAATGAACTTCTGTAACACCCCGTAAACGCAGCGGAAACGTAAACGGGATGCAACAGACGCCTCTGATATCAACCACATTGTTTATAAAGAAAACTGAATGCATTAATATACTTCAAAATTACATTATCTCGTAATTCATTACCGTCTAGGTGATACACACATCATACAATACGATACATAATTCTATTTATTATAATGTATCCTAACATCCTGCACGCAAATCTTACACACATCAAGCACTTAGCACGTAAGCAATCACTTCATCTTAGTTGTACCTGAAAAGCATGTGAGAAAACGGGTCAACTACGAATAGTTGGTGAGTTTCACAATTCGAGTAAACCATGATAAATCATTATCAAAATATAATATTATCTGGGGACACTGTTAATCCCAATACTGTACTCATTCTGGGGGCAACGTTAACCCAGAAACACTTCCAAACACATCTGGGGACACAGTTAACCCAGTAACACTTCCAAAGACATCTGGGGACACTGTTAACCCAGTACTGTACCCATTCCGTACTATTCCCGTACAATCAAATATTTATAAATACACGCAAATCCATGCGTTCAGTATGTACTTAAACATCTCAGTAAAAAAACATGCTTCCGCCCCGAGAAAATATTCGAAAACAGTTCAGAAAAAGGGGCTCGTGAAACTCACCTTAGCACATGCAAGCAGGTAACAACAATCATTATCAGTTAACACGTCCAATCTGTAATATGATCCCTACGATCGTTACTATACACTCATATTAATATAACTTTAACCAAGTTAACCGGTACATCTGGGGACACTGTTAACCCAGCACTGTACCCGTTCTGGGGGCAAGGTTAACCCAGAAACACTTCTCCGGACTCAGATTGTGATGTCGTTTAGAGTTTCATGGTCACAATTACTATTAGTCGTTTTTCTCGTTTTGCGTGCCTAGCACGGTTATCCGTTTTTACGTTTCAAAAATGAGTTTGGTCACACACGACCCGAGAGTAGTGGTTGACTGATAATTTAATTAAAGATGTGAAATTAGAGCTCGGTTTAGACGCCCCGATTGGCCGCGGGACCCGTTTCCGTATTTGGCGTACCGGAAACTGTTAAATCGGTTAAAAATACCCAAATCATCCGAATTATTTTCGGATGATTCATTTTTACTTGTTTAACTCAATTATATGAAAATAGTTCATTTTTAGGGTTTTTATACACCAGTCAGCTCGCTTAAGCGAACTTCACCGGTTTACGCGTTTTAACTTTAAAAGTTTGATAATTAGCACAAATAATTATCCGTTTAACCTCGGATCTTGAAATTTTGCACAAATAACATTTTGACAGTGGGGAAATTTATAGCAATATTTCCAGAATTAAATTTTATATTTAAAATTTATTTATCTATTTTTAAACACCATTTAAACACTAAATATGTCGTAAATACCAAACGACCTTAGAAAAATCCCAAATTTTTTCTGGATGTCCCCTGCCATCCACATAGTCCCCTGTAATTTTTCCAGAACCAAAATCTTCTTTTACATGCCATTTTCACTAAAACCAAGCTAGAAAACCCTAGAACTCGTTTAACCGAAAAGCCTACTTAGACTTCTCCAAATGACCTCAAATTTTTTTTGTTACTTATACATGATATAAAAAGCTTATCTGTAATTTTCCAGAATTTTTCATGATATTTAACTATTTTTCACCATTTTTAGCCAAAACCGAGCATTAAATTCACCAAATATTCATCCTTTATCCAAAAATTTCCAAAACTTCACAGAACTCTTATTTTCATGTGTAGAACATCCTTGTAAAATTTCATGACCTAACTCTAAACAATCAACTATCTGTCCAAAAACTCCAAAACCGAACATAACCGAATATACCTTTCGTTTTCCGCCACTACAAGCTACAAACTCGTCTTTCCGCCTTATCTACCACTAAACACAGAGCCTACAAAAAACATACCACAATACCAAGCAAGTTACACTCAAGATCAAGCCTCTTACACTATAGTTTCGGTTATTGTTTCAAAACTAAAGTTTTAACCGTAAAAATTCGTTTTTGCTTCGTTTAACTCCTTTCTTGGACCAAGATCCCTTGTATAACCCGTATACATCACTTGATCATGCAAGAATCGGTTTTCATCTTTGAAACCTCATTTTCTTGCAAATAAACTCAAGAAACGAAGATGGAAACGTGATTAACTCGATTCTTTACCTTGTTTTCTTGCTACAAAATCTCGGTTTTGGATCATGATCTTGAGAGGAAGAGATGGATGTTGATTTGTTGGATGAAAAAAAAGAAATAAAGGGTTATGGGTTTTCCCTAATCCGATCGGACTCTTAGGGGGGTGGGGTGGGACCCACCTCTCCATTTTAGGCCACATGTTTGGATTTCAAGTATCCGGATAATGTTTTGGATAATCTGGTTCAGTTCGTTTTTCAGTTAAATGTCTAATTCGGCTTAAAACGAGGTTAAAACGGTCGTTTTTTCGGCTTAAAAATGAAATTTATATAAAACCTATTTAAAAATTTTAAAAACTTAAACCATGACTTTCATTAACTTAAAACATCATATTATTAATTATTGCGCATCTTTTTCGGCTTGATCGATCATCTCTTGCTCGGTTTGGTATTAAAGGTTTCGTTTAATGTACCGACGTACCATTAAATCGAAATTCTTTTTCTGTGCCGAACTTTACTTATCCCGAAGCATTAATGCTTCGTATAATCACTAAATATTATCGATATCGTCTATAATTGAACCCTCGATTCGTTCGGGTTTCAATAACTATCGATCGAATAATCGCATATTCAATACGATGAATTATATATTCACGTACAATCAATACAATGAACCATGTATTCTCGTATAACTACTATGGTAATTCATGTACCCGACATTAAATATGACGTAACTATCGTCTACCGGTTAGGGTATACCGTGTTTCGTCGGAATCGTTACATTCTCCCCCCGTTAAGAAATTTCGTCCTCGAAATTTTGCACGCTCACTATCCCTTTCCGAGAGAAAGGTGGGGGTTTTTCCTTCAGAATTCACCCTCGCGTTACCAGGTATAATCTGGTCCTCGCTGTGAATTCCACTTAATCTTAATCAATAAAGCTTGGTATGTCAAAACTGTTTAGCTTTCCCGTCTACTATCTCTACGGAATTATTTATGATATCAAGTATATCTTCTATGAGTACCTCCATTACTAGTACTCTCGTTGCCTCATTGCTTAGGTACTTTTCAATCCGTATACATGGCAAAACATCATGTATAGTACTTAGCCACTGCCGTACTTTAATCGATAAACTAAATGACCAATCATGGAGATAGTCTCATGAGATCCAATATATTAAGGAGCTATTTTCGGTATTGCCAAACCTCATATCACCTCTCTAAGGTGATGCCTTAAAATGCATTGTCACCTCTTTCCAGTGACAATGGTTTCCTTTGAATATTGGCATACATCCTTTGCCACTCTCGCGCTGCTTTCAGCTTATCTTAAATATTATAAATCCGATTGGTTGTTTCTCGAATCAATTCAAATCTTATGGCTTGATCCACGCCCATTTTCAATTTAACAAATTGGTGATAAATACTTCACCCATAGAAAGCTTCAAGCTCTCGATGCTTCCTTCCCCGCCTTCCAATAATGGAAGTTGGATGCCCATTTCGATCTGAGATAATTGAAAATGGTATTCCACGATGAGATACCATTTCACCATCATGAATTTGGGCGAGAATTCATTGTGGTAATCATCATAGATTGGGATGAAATGCGAGGATTGGTTAATCGATCTGCGATTACCCAATTTACATCATGCCTTTGATATATCTTGGGAATTTGCGTCCCGAAATCCTTTGTAATTTATTCCCACTATCATTGGCGAATTTTTCTGTCGTTGTAGCGTTCCCTAGGGTTTTCGGCGTGCAGCCTTATCTCTTGCATAACTTAAATATTCACCAACATACGTAACCATATCTTTCTCCAAACTCGGCCATTAATACAATCCTTTCAGATATTCGTATCATCAATAGTCTATTCCGATCCCGGATGTATGGAATATTTCGATCTATGCGCTTTGTCCATGATTAATTCACGAAGGTCATGGAGGGTCGGGATCCAAACCCGATTTTTGAAGTAGAGAATTTCGTCCACGCGCTGTTCAAAATTCTTCTCATTGCCGTAAAGTTCCTCCTTTTCGCTGTTCCTCTTTCAACGCCTCACGTTGGGCGACTCGAATCAGGTCCGAAAAGTTCGACTGGACTATCATCCCTAGCGCTCGCACTCGCAATGGCTTAACCCAACCTTTCCTACTCAAAGCATCGGCTACGACGTTAGCCTTGTCGGGGTGATAACGGATGTCACAGTCATAATCGCTTAACAACTCGACCCATCTTCGTTGCCTCATATTCAGTTCTTCCTGATCGAATATGTGCTGCAAACTTTTATGATCGATGAAGATGGTGCACTTCGTATCGTAGAGATAATGTCTCCACATTTTAAGTGCGAAGATAACCGCTCCCAGTTCTAAGTCGTGAGTAGTGTAATTTTTCTCGTGTACTTTTAACTGTCGGGAAGCATAGGCTATAACCTTATTATACTGCGTCAACACGCATCCTAACCCTTTACGCGATGCGTCACAATACGCGACAAAACCATCGTCTCCATCGGGGAGACTTAAAATCGGCGCTTGGCACAATTTTAATGGTTTCTATCTTATTTGGATCTTTGTGAAATCTTTGTTGCTTTACAACATGACCAAGGGATTATGCCTTCTTTATTCAAAATCACATTTCGAAAAATTCGCGTATAGCTCCTCTTGCTTTAACACTTCCACAATTTTCTTAACCGTCGTTCGTGCTCTTCTTTACGTTGCAAATATATCAAAATATCATCAATGAATGCCATGACACGTTTGTCAAAATAAAGTTTACAGACTCGGTTCATGAGGTCCATGAATACTGCCTGCGTATTTGTTAGCCCGAAAGGCATAACTAAGAATTCATAATGGCCGTAACGAGTTCGAAACGCTGTTGTTGCAACGTCCTCCTCTTGGATTTTTCATTTGGTGATAACTATTTCTAAGATCAATTTTTCTAAAATAAATCGCCCCTTGCAGTTGGTTAAACAGATCATTCACTTCGAAGAAGTGAATACCTATTCTTGATCGTCACTTTATGCAATTCTCTCTAACCAATACATATCCTAACACTTCAGTCCTTCATTTCCCAAATAACACTGGTGCACCCCATGGTGACTAACTAGGTCGTATGAAACCTTATCCAATAATTCTTGCATTTCAGTTGGTGCAAGTCGGTAAGATGCTTTAGCAACAGGGCCAGCTTGAGGTATTAAATCGATTCTAAATTCGACCTGTCGGGTTGGCGGTAATCCAGGAAGTTCTTCTGGGAAAACTTGTGGAAATTCGCGTACCATCGGGATATCTTCTATATGTTTTCTTTTAAATACTTTGGCAATCGCGTTTGTTAAATACACCACGTCTTCTTGTCGTAAATATTATAACATCTCAAGATGAGATTAGAGTGGTAACATAATACCGTACACTTTTCTCTGTATCAAATCGCTTCATCGTTCGAAGGAGATCATCTAATCATCTTCTTTTCATATTTGATTTCAGCTTCCTGTTGAGTTAGCCAATCCATGCTAACTATTACGTCAAAACTTCTTTACTTTACTGGTCGTAGGTCAATAAGGAAAGGTTAATCGTTCAGAATAATAGGACAATTCCGAACAATTTAGTTAACCATTAGGGATTTACCGTTAGCGATTCTACAGTATAGGGTTCTATAGTTTCACTAATCGGTATCTTTCCAAAGGGTAGGAGATTAACAGGAATTAACTACTATCGACGACCGTAAAAATATCACTGGTGCCTATTGATTTAAAACCACAACATATTTAATACCACCTTTGGATCATGACGTGCTTTATTCAAATTACTCACAAAAGCACGGCTCCTTTCTTGATCAGAGGTTGATGCTTGTCATGAGGTTCGTCTTCCAACGACACTTTGGTTCAATTTTGGGCAATTTCTCTTGAAACGTTCTGTACTGCCACATTCATAGCAAGTACAACTGTTTGGCATAATTTGATTTCTTTGGATGGATGGTTATTGAAGCTGTTGGGTTCGGAGTGGTTGAACACGGATGGGTTGGGGTTGCCGATTCACATGGCTTCAATTGGTTCTACAATTGGGGCATTACGTCCATCTTTACCACACCTGTGGCCTATTATCACTCGACATTCTTCTTCCTGCCGATAACCATATTTTCCACATTTAGGGAAGGACCCTTCATGCGGTTCATGTTTCACACCAGAACTAGTCTTTAGTATGATTCTGGGTTGTAGGACATACCTACTTATTCAAAAGTCTATCTTGCATTATACCTTTATCATTTCTCTTCTTCAACACTCGACGTCTCACCTAACGTCCTTCAAGTCCACTTCCCATAGCGTCAAATATATCAATGCTGGCTTGTGACACAACCCTTCCAAAGGTTGTATATTTTACAGGATTGACTATACTCCTTATCGATGGAGTTAGTCCCCAATATAGCGCTCACTTCGCTTAGTTTCAGGAGTAATTAGCCATGTTACCAGCCATGACAATTCCTTTAAACGATTAGCGCGTTCTAAGTGATCAGCACACAACATTTCTATCTTCCATAGCTCAGTTTCCAGTCTCTGAACTTAATTATTCGAATAAAGGTGCTCTAGCACAAGAATTTTAAATCCTGACCATATCATCTGAGCAAAAATTTTCTAACTATAATTTTGTACCATCGTGTTCCATCACGATACAACATAATCTACCAACATATCTGTAGCATATTTCACTACACAATGTTCTAGACTCTTACCAATATCCTTAACCATTACGATCTTTTCTATCCACTCGCTAGTCTATTCCTCCCTTTACCATCAGTAAACTATTAATAATTTCCTTACCACAAACAACAAACATATCCTTCATACCGGATCTAATTCATTACGACTACCATTCATGTTTAGTTTATAGCTAATACTTGCAGTCATAATAGTATTCGGTGGGACATTAACACTCTTAGTAATAACACTAAGAATTGAAATATTCATAATCATGTGATTGCTCGATCTATAATTCTGCGATCACATTTGCATCAACACTAGCAGTGATCTGTGATACGACATTCGGTATCATCATCTGCTATCTTTGAGCAATCAACTGAATCATATCAATCTCCATCATTGGAGTTACTCTTTTTATGGCATTCTGCCATACTCATCCCGTACGCAGTAATCAATACTAATCTCACTGTATAACTCGTTACCAGTTCAATCATAACAGCAGGTACACATACACACCAAATATTATCATACATATTACACATACCAGTATCTAATATATATGTCCCACAAATATAATATCATAAGGACTTAACCTGACGTCAGTTAACGTTTAAACATTTTTCATACTCTTGTCACCAACTGACATATAGTTCTTTCTCAACAAAGATTAACGTTTACTATGCTTGATTTCAATATCCTTCTGCATGTCAGCATAACCGATACATGCTCACCGTGAGCACCAAACGATTACGTACCACGGAGTTATAATATCCGTGTCTATTCTTATATCTGGCATACACGGTATACCACCTACGAACGAATAACCAACTATGCTATAATGATTTCAACACCTCTTTGTGTATGGGTAATCATTCTATTCGAGTATACATGGGTATAGGCATCTAACGGATGTAAGGTTAACATAGGGAGTTGCAAGGTTCAAGGTAATCGCGCAACATGGGTTGCCTTCAAATATTATTAATTACTATTATGGGAAACTCTATCACTTTCTCAGTCAATGTCCTCAGGCGTTCTAGGTTCGTAAAAATCGGTAATTCTCGATCTGGAGGTTGTATGACTCATATGTTTGAGAGTGAGAAATACATATATATATTTCTATATATTATTTTTATCTGCTCATTTATTATCAAATTTTTTTTTTATCGGAATAAGAATGGGTTCACGTACAGGTCCGTCCTTACGTGAGGGTCGGTAGTTCGGGTGAACATAGGGAGTTATTAAGATATACGGTACCGGTGTTGGTAGGGTAAGGGATTTATCAATTTTGGTTGGGAGTGACGGTTACTAGATATTTCTGGTTAATATCAAACGGGAGATCTAACTTGGTACTACCATAACTATGGCCCAATAAATCAGACTTATCATCAACCGATGCTCTAGAAATTTCAGCATCCTCGGTACTTTTATTATTTCATCCCCCGGTTCCTTATCCGGGTCTTATTTCTCAATTCATGTACCCACAAGATATGTACATATATATATACACATTAGCACGTATAAATAATATTATATACTTTACACATATGTTGCCATTTTTACCTATTAATGTACCCCGTGACTTCCCCTGAATTCCCTCATGCGGACAAGTCTGTTATTATGTTCCGGACCATAATAACTCACTTGTCCATCCAAGTTCATCCAGATCTCGTCACTATAAATTATTAGTTGATATTCAGATCCTATAATACTTGAGCTACTGGTTATATTTTAGGTATCTTTTAAAGACATCCTAATTCTTTTATAACCAATGGCTCTGATACCAAGTTCTGTAACACCCCGTAACCGCAGCGGAAAAGTAAACGATATGCAACAGACGCCTCTGATATCAACCACATTGTTTATAAAGAAAACTGAATGCATTAATATACTTCAAAATTACATTATCTCGTAATTCATTACCGTCTAGGTGATACACACATCATACAATACGATACATAATTCTATTTATTATAATGTATCCTAACATCCTGCACGCAAATCTTACACACATCAAGCACTTAGCACGTAAGCAATCACTTCATCTTAGTTGTACCTGAAAAGAATGTGTGAAAACGGGTCAACTACGAATAGTTGGTGAGTTTCACAATTCGAGTAAACCATGATAAATCATTATCAAAATATAATATTATCTGGGGACACTGTTAATCCCAGTACTGTACTCATTCTGGGGGCAACGTTAACCCAGAAACACTTCCAAAGACATCTGGGGACACAGTTAACCCAGTAACACTTCCAAAGACATCTGGGGACACAGTTAACCCAGTAACACTTCCAAAGACATCTGGAGACACTGTTAACCCAGTACTGTACCCATTCCGTACGATTCCCGTACAATCAAATATTTATAAATACACGCAAATCCATGCGTTCAGTATGTATTTAAACATCTCAGTAAAAAAACATGCTTCCGCCCCGAGAAAATATTCGAAAACAGTTCAGAAAAAGGGGCTCGTGAAACTCACCTTAGCACATGCAAGCAGGTAACAACAATCATTATCAGTTAACACGTCCAATCTGTAATATGATCCCTACGATCGTTACTATACACTCATATTAATATAACTTTAACCAAGTTAACCGGTACATCTGGGGACACTGTTAACCCAGCACTGTACCCGTTCTGGGGGCAAGGTTAACCCAGAAACACTTCTCCGGACTCAGATTGTGATGTCGTTTAGAGTTTCATGGTCACAATTACTATTAGTCGTTTTTCTCGTTTTGCGTGCCTAGCACGGTTATCCGTTTTTACGTTTCAAAAATGAGTTTGGTCACACACGACCCGAGAGTAGTGGTTGACTGATAATTTAATTAAAGATGTGAAATTAGAGCTCGGTTTAGACGCCCCGATTGGCTGCGGGGCCCGTTTCCGTATTTGGCGTACCGGAAACTGTTAAATCGGTTAAAAATACCCAAATCATCCGAATTATTTTCGGATGATTCATTTTTACTTGTTTAACTCAATTATATGAAAATAGTTCATTTTTAGGGTTTTTATACACCAGTCAGCTCGCTTAAGCGAACTTCACCGGTTTCCGCGTTTTAACTTTAAAAGTTTGATAATTAGCACAAATAATTATCCGTTTAACCTCGGATCTTGAAATTTTGCACAAATAACATTTTGACAGTGGGGAAATTTATAGCAATATTTCCAGAATTAAATTTTATATTTAAAATTTATTTATCTATTTTTAAACACCATTTAAACACTAAATATGTCGTAAATACCAAACGACTTTAGAAAAATCCCAAATTTTTCCTGGATGTCCCCTGCCATCCACATAGTCCCCTGTAATTTTTCCAGAACCAAAATCTTCTTTTACATGCTATTTTCACTAAAACCAAGCTAGAAAACCCTAGAACTCGTTTAACCGAAAAGCCTACTTAGACTTCTCCAAATGACCTAAAATTTTGTGTGTGACTTATACATGAAATAAAAAGCTTATCTGTAATTTTCCAGAATTTTTCATGATATTTAACTATTTTTCACCATTTTTAGCCAAAACCGAGCATTAAATTCACCAAATATTCATCCTTTATCCAAAAATTACCAAAACTTCACAGAACTCTTATTTTCATGTGTAGAACATCCTTGTAAAATTTCATGACCTAACTCTAAACAATCAACAATCTGTCCAAAAACTCCAAAACCGAACATAACCGAATATACCTTTCGTTTTCCGCCACTGCAAGCTACAAACTCGTCTTTCCGCCTTATCTACCACTAAACACAGAGCCTACAAACAACATACCACAATACCAAGCAAGTTACACTCAAGATCATGGCTCTTACACTATAGTTTCGGTTATTGTTTCAAAACTAAAGTTTTAACCGTAAAAATTCGTTTTTGCTTCGTTTAACTCCTTTCTTGGACCAAGATCCCTTGTATAATCCGTATACATCACTTGATCATGCAAGAATCGGTTTTCATCTTTGAAACCTCATTTTCTTGCAAATAAACTCAAGAAACGAAGATGGAAACGTGATTAACTCGATTCTTTACCTTGTTTTCTTGCTACAAAATCTCGGTTTTGGATCATGATCTTGAGAGGAAGAGATGGATGTTGATTTGTTGGATGAAAAAAAAAGAAATAAAGGGTTATGGGGTTTTCCCCATTCCGATAGGACTCTTAGGGGGTGGGGTGGGACCCACCTCTCCATTCTAGGCCACATGTTTGGATTTCGGATATCCGGATAACGTTTTGGATAATCTGGTTCAGTTTGTTTTTCGGTTAAATGTCTAATTCGGCTTAAAACGAGGTTAAAACGGTCATTTTTCGGCTTAAAAATGAAATTTATATAAAACCGATTTAAAAACTTTAAAAACTTAAACCATGACTTTCATTAACTTAAAACATCATATTATTAATTATTGCGCATCTTTTTCGGCTTGATCGATCATCTCTTGCTCGGTTTGGTATTAAAGGTTTCGTTTAATGTACCGACGTACCATTAAATCAAAATTCTTTTTCTGTGCCGAAGCATTAATGCTTTGTATAATCACTAAATATTATAGATATCGTCTATAATTGAACCCTCGATTCGTTCGGGTTTCAATAACTATCGATCGAATAATCGCATATTCAATACGATGAATTATATAAACCATGTATTCTCGTATAACTACTATGGTAATTCATGTACCCGACATTAAATATGACGTAACTATCGTCTACCGGTTAGGGTATACCGGGTTTCGTCGGAATCGTTACAACTTCTTTCTTGGATTGCAAGTTCAACAGAAAGCTGATGGGATTTTCATCTACCAATCTAAGTATGTACAGGACATCCTAGACAAATTCAAATGCAATGATTTGAAGATTGCTTCAACTCCTATGGATACAAAAGAAAAGATGGTAGCTGATGAAAAGGGGGAGCCAGTAGATGAACATGAATACAGAGCAAAGATTGGGTCTCTGATGTATCTTACTGCTTCAAGACCAGATATCATGTTTGTTGTATGTGTCTGTGCAAGATTCCAAGCAAGTACAAAAGTCTCCCACATGAATGCTGTTAAAAGAATTTTTAGATACTTGAAGGGTAGACCAGACTTAGGAATTTGGTATCCAAAGAACCAATCTTTTGACCTTATTGCCTACACAGACAGTGATTATGATGGATGCAACATGAGCAGGAAGTCAACTTCAGGTGGATGTCAATTTTTGGGAGACAGGCTGGTGTCATGGCAGTGCAAGAAGTAGACTATTGTATCCATATCAACTGCAGAAGCCGAATACATTGCTGCATCTGCTTGCTGTGCACAAGTTCTCTTGATTCAGAATCAGATGCTGGACTATGGTTTGAATTTTCTAAACACTCCTATTCTTATAGACAATACTGCTGCATACTTTACTGTTAAGAATCCAATCCAACATTCAAAGACTAAGCATATTGAAATCAGACATCACTTCATTAGAGATTGTAATGAAAAAGGTTTGATTGAAATGCATAGAGTTGACACAAGTGACAACTTGGCTGACCTATTCACCAAGCCACTTGACAGAACTAGATTCAACTTTCTTTTGAAAGCTCTGGGTATGATCAACTTAGATGAGGTCTGATTGAGGATATGTGCTTAATGTGTGTCTCTATGTGGTAATTGACTATTCTTGATAGAGTACACATACTTTGAATGTTGAATGAATATGTTACTTATTTAATATTTACTGATTAGTGCTTAAGTGATTATCTGTGCTACCTATGTGTCATTAATGCAAATGATTAATTGTCAGTTAACAAATCTGATGTTATTATAAGTAGTTTGAAATGTCTGAGTTGATTAAATACTTATCTGATGTCATGGGTGATTATTTGTAAATAATTACTTGAATATGTGTGTTATTTGATCATCTTGATGTTATTAGGATAGGTTAGACTATGAATGTTAAGAATGTCTACTTGTTTTGATGATATTGAGAATGATTAAGATTTGAATATGTTACAAATGTTTATGTCAAAATATGTCTTTATGTCAAAATTAAAGTTTTCAAATGAATTTTCAAATGAATTTTTGCATAATCACAAAATTTTGATCAAAACATGAGCAAGTTGTTAATGGTGTAGAGATATGATAATACTATTCAGTTCAAGCTTTAAAGAATCTTTAAAGGATTTTCAATGAAAAGTCTCAAAAGTTACTTTTGCTGAAAATTATGTCATTTGCTCAAGTTGGAAAGGCATATACTTGTATATGTTGGTCCTGTCATCTGTTTTCAGACAGATAGGATAGCCATTAACCTGGAAAACTGAAGGCATTTGGGGCAATCTGTAACTTGTTTTCTATTCATTTACTTAAAACTGTGTCAATAGCTCTGACTTTGAAATGACATATATTCATAATGTATGTTTGGTCCTGTTGACCACTTGTGGTCAAACAGAATAGCCATTTACCTGCCAATTAAGAGACATTGGGGTGATTGAATATTAAACTGAATATTTTTTGGGAAATGATAGTACATTGACTACTTAGCCAATCATATGGATTTAATAGGCTGAAAGATCACTTAGTATAGTCATTAACATGTATGGTTGCTTTCTCATGATGTGTAAAAACTAAGGTGATATAAACATAATGAATATGCTAATCTTTATGTGGAGATACATAGTTGTCTTTGCATGTCTCAAGATAAATCTCTCCAAATGATAGGTAGAAAAGTGATTACCCAGTCATACACAAGCCTGTTGTTATTTGGTCAACAAAAAATGAAACATCTTTAAATATGACACAGAACATGCTTCAGAAAAATTGAGAAAATATCAAAAACAAGGAGAAGAATAAATCAACCAAAAGTTGATAAGTGTTTTTAAATATTTTATCAAACAAGAGGGTTATAATCAGAACTACAGAGATGTTGACAAAATCTATCTCATCTTGAATGAAAGGCCTGTTTGTTAACAGTAAGTCCAACGTTCAACCTCTATATATGTTTGATTCTCAAAAATACAAAAAGATCCAATAAGTACTGTCATACAAAAACAAAAGTTTTACTAAATACAGGAGGTTGGAGTCAAATTGGGTTGATCTGGGGAAAACCAAATAAGCTTTGAGAAGAGATATGAGGCATCATAGCACAGTGTTGACCATTAATGTATTATGCTACTAATTGAACTTTAATCATATCACCAAAGAGATGAAATTCATGCTAAGTCTAGACCTGTTGTTAACCTATCTATGTTGCCATAATAATGCTGAGAATGAAGTATTGAGAAAGCTACTTAGTCAATATGATCCCATTCCTGAGATCTTTTCAGTTTATAAAAGAAATTTTTTTGAAGAGAAATACAACTAAAATTTGATCTCTAAATGCACCATTTGCTCTTAAACTATGATCTTTAATGATATATAATTGACAAATGTCCTTGACATGATTTGTATTGTTAAAATTAATTGACAAGTGATCTTTGACAAGTGGTTTAAGTCAAAAAGTGTTGCATTTTGCCTTTAATAAGTTGAATATTTAAGTTCGGGTAAGGTTTGATGTTTTCTAACCTTTCCGAGCACAAAACAGTTGAATATGTAAGTTCGAGTAAGGTTTGATGTTTTCTAACCTTTCCGGGCACAAAACAGTTGAATATGGTTGAATATGCATTTTCGGGTAAGGTTTGATGCTTTATGACCTTTCCGGGTAAGCTTGGTCATTTTGGACAAAGTTTATGATTTTCGGGCATGCTTTGAAGTGTTTACACTTTACGGGCAGAGTACACTACTGTACTAATTTCCCGAGCAAGCTTGAAGTCTTGAAATGAATATGTGTTCTAGCTAGATTTTAATAGTTATCTGTTCCGAGCAAGCTTTGCATCCTATATGCTGAATATTATACCAAGCAAACTTTGTGAACTTCTTTGGTACACCAAGTAAGCTTTGTGATTTGTGTGAATATGTTTTTCTTTGAAATTACAAGTGTTTCCGGGCACACTATACTTTGGGCACTTTGAATTTTCAAATGTTCCCTTAAAATACTTCGGTAATTTCAATTTAACTTTCCAAGTACATTGTGTGCTATGAATTCAATTCTAGTTTTTTGTACTCTTGAAATATTGTCGAGCATACTTTGCTTCAAAGTATACTTGACTGATTATTGTGAATGTTTAGTACTACGGGTAAAGTTTGTGATTAATTGTTTTAATGAGTAAGGTAGTTAAATTAGATGAAAATTACTTTGGGGATCTTAACTGATTCCTAGTAAGGTTGCTTGCTTGATGTGTTATACTTGATTAATGTTGCTTGTGATTAAGTTCTCAAGAAATCTGGTATTTCAAATAAGCTGTCTTCATTTTACTTAAATTTATTTCTAAATAACTTTATCTTTACATACTTTACCATTTTTTGACACACTTTTAAATAGATAAGGACACCATTCCTGAAACAGATAAAGAATTTATGAGATAAAAGACAAAACACTTTTAAAGATTCTTCCTTTATATGACATGCAAAAGAAAAGCAAACTAAGCTGACCTTTATTCACAATTCTTTTCTGATAAAGCTGCAGATATGTACTTCAAGTCTGTCTTAACTCTCATTAAAGAGTTTGTCTTTATATATTTCAGTTATTGAAACTTCCTATTACTTACATTTGCTTTGTGTGAAGGTTTCAATATCATTCAAGACAACGGTTTGAATTGAAATATTCTTTATCCCTTAATTTTACTCTTCTCATAAATATATGCATCGTTTTAGATCTAACTGACAATTGTGTGTTCATCTGTTAACAGAAAATCAGAAATGGATCCAACTCTAGGCAATCTCAATTCCTACAAGCATCATCTTTTTGAAGAACTAAAGAGGGCATTACAAAGAGTTCAAACCCTAATGAATGAGGTTGAGAAGACCTCAGCTGCCCCAAAATAGGGGGAGTAATCATTGAATCAGGGGGAGAATTCATTGAAGCTGCTCTCAATCTATGAAGAAGCTAGGTCAAATGCTGAAACTGACAAAGTTCCAGAAGATGAAAGAAACATCTTAAAAAAAGAAAGAAACTAAAAGGGAAGGAAATTGCTATAGAAGGTGATGAATATCAAATTGTCAATTCACCAAAAGAAAAGTCAACAATCTTAGAAATTGATGAATCTGAAGTAGAAGCCAAAAGGGTCTATGTGCAAAGAATGACAGAAATTCAAGACAGACAATTTCTAAGCCAAACACTGACTGATAAAGATTTTGAAGAACATGTAAGCTTGGTGAAACTGTTTGAAGATGAGAAAAGGGCAAGGGATGAAATAAAAAATGAAAATCTGAAGGAAGTCCCACAAGAAGTAATTGATAAGTGCTTAAATGATAAAGAAATTCCAAATGAAGTGCTGGAATCTCTCCTCAATTTGATTAAGCAAGAAGAACCAGAGGCAGAGGTAAAGAAGAAACTAGATACTATCATTGACATAATCTCAAAAACTTTAAGTGAAGAAAAGATTGCTCAAGAAAATGAATTGAAAGGTTTGAAATTGAAAGATGATTTGGAACAAGAAATGAAAGTTCAAAAGTTCTTGAGCAACTATGGTGGAAAACCAAAATTTTTAGTGAAGAATGGAATTCCCTTTGACTCAGTCAAAGTCATGACAAGAAAAGAGATTTTGAGTAACTTCAAGAAAATGAAAGGACTACAGTTGAACAAAAAGAATGGAGCTGCTCAGTCTCTAAATGGCAAGAACAAGGGAATATCAAGAAAGATGATTGATCTTTCTAAAATGACAATGAAAGGGAAATCCAAAGTAAAGCCAATCTGCAACATGACAGCATCCTTTGTTTTGAAACAGAACTTAACAAAGAAAAGGAAAATGTCAGTAATTTCTCAAGAGAAAACAAAGCATATACAATTGAAGATGGATAAACCTTTCATCAAGGCTGAAGTAAAAGCCAAAAATCCTTCAGTCAACTACAATGTTATGCCAAATGGGGTATTTTATGACTCCAGGACTGAACATCTGAATGTTATGATGAAAAATGGAGAGATTGTGAAGATCTTCTCTAAAATGACTTCAGAAAATTCAATCTATGGCAATTGACGGTGATTGCAGCACTGCATCTCTCTGATTATAAAGAAAGGCAAAGGCCTACAAGTGCTAAGCAATCAGAACTGTTAAGATTCTTGAGAGAGCAAGAAAAGTTGGACTTTCCATGCCTAAACAAGAACCTCTGGCTAAAATGAAGATGTAACATCCCGAATTTTATATTAATAAATAAAAGAAGTCCATGATTTAAAAACGAGTGTTAATATTTAATTAATATTAAATATAGAAAGAATCATGGACTTGGGTAATTACATGGATTAAGATGGTGGGATGGGCCTTAGGTCCATGGGCTTTAAGGGACATAAATACCCCTTAAACCATCCTAAAACCCTAACTTCCCATTCCATCTTTCCATAATCCCTACACACACCCAAAACACACACAACCCGAACCAAGATCCGGAGACGAGAACCCGAGCTTGTTGGTGCTAGATCGTCATGACGGACCAAAGCAACATCAAAGACCAGCTCGTGTTCGTGTTTGACTCGTTTAAGGTACGTTTAGGATCGGAAATCATTTAATTAGGTTCGGATTCATCTTGAAATCATAGATCTGTCTTAGTATGGTAAAAACGAATCCAACGAGGCCAAACTTACTGAAATTGATTACAGATTGATAGGTTAATCGTTAGCATGAAAAACCCGTATGTATATACATGAATCGCAGCCTGTAAACCCGATGTTTTGAACGATTGAATGGTTAGGGTTTGTAGGCGCTGCTTAGACGATTCCGTTGATACCTAAATCGATTTGTTTGGTTAAGAAACGATGATGATTTTGGGGATTAAGGACGAGCAGCGGCGGCTGTGAGAACTTCGCCTAAGCTAAGTTCGCCTGATGAGAACTTCGCCTAAGCTAAGTTCGCCTGATGAGAACTTCGCCTAAGCTAAGTTCGCCTGATGAGAACTTCGCCTATGCTAAGTTCGCCTGATGAGAACTTCGCCTATGCTTAAGTTCGCCTGATGAGAACTTCGCCTATGCTTAAGTTCGCTTGATGAGAACTTCGCCTATGCTTAAGTTCGCCTGATGAGAACTTCGCCTATGCTTAAGTTCGCTTGATGTTAAGTTCGCTTAACACTAAGTTCGCTTACAGTAAGTTCGCTTAATGTTAAGTTCGCTTACTGTTAAGTTCGCTTAATGATAAGTTCGCTGGAGTTAGCAAATTGGAAAATAAATTAAAAACCTAATGGAAAAATGTGCTCGACCCCAGCCAGGGGCTCTGCCCCTTGGACCCTGCTAGGGGCTGCCGCCCCTAGAACCCCGCTGCCAGGGGCGCTGCCCCCAGACCCTCGTTCGTTGTGGGTTATATAAAGATAGAAATACAACATGAGTAGTAGTAGTTAATTGATACGTGTAACCTATATACAGTTAGCAGAACACAGTTAAAGAGAGGAACCACGATAAACGGAGAAAGGAACCGCATTCAGGTGAGTTTCTAGCCCCATTCCTTGTTATGTTTTTCGGGGCTGTGTGCATACTCGATGTGATTAGTTAATACACTTACCTTAAGTGGTAAGTGTATGCCATATATGATATATGTGATAGACATGAATGATTGATTGTCGGTACGCGAACGATCTTCGGATATTGCGCGTACTGTCAGGTTGTAAACAAAGATATGAATGTTATAAATGGATGATGTATGATCGTTTTGAAAGAATGCTTGTCGGGACGTGAACGATCTTCGGATATTGCACGGACCGACAAGAAGTACGATAAATGAATGAGGTGAAGAACGGCTAGAGTGTTCTTATGTTATAATGTAATTATTGTATATATGAAGTATGTGTATACATGTACACGAATGGTATGTGAGTTCTACGTTCGACATAGTAAGTTAGGATGGCAAATCCCTCTAGCTTCTGTTGGACATAGACTTGGCAGGTGAAGGCGTAGTTAAGGACTGCGGGCCTTATACATGATATAAGTGATAGATGTAAACGTAGATAGGGACGGTGGGCCTTATACGTGTTACAGATAATAGACGACAACGTAGTTAAGGACTGCGGACCTTATACGTATATAGATAGGCATCAGCATAGGAAAGGACCGCGGACCTTATACGTGCTGTAATTGTATTGTGGTAGCATAGGGGAGGACTGTGGACCTCGTACGTGCTATGAATTAGGTTGCAACATAGGGAAGGACTGTGGACCTTGTACGTGTTGTGGATGTAGGATGGTATAGGGAAGGACTGCGGACCTTGCACGTACCATGAATGGTGAACATAGGTAAGGATTGCGGACCTTTTACGTGTTCACGACCCTGAGTACAGGTATAGACGGCGGACTATGAATGTACTCTCGGTAGACTGAGGTTAGTGATTGTGGATATGTATGTATGTATGGTAGTAGGGTAACGGATTGAGTATGGCTATGTATCTTCGGATATGTATGTATGTGTATGTATTGTGTGGCGTCCGATTAACTAGAACTCACTCAGCGTAGCTGACTTTTAGTATGCACGCAGGTGAGTGGAATGAGACAGCTAGCTTGAGCGGTCACATGGTGGGCGAATAGGAGACTGGCATCTGAAGACTCAAAATGTTTTAATGTTAATTGACGTTTATTTTGAAAGACAAGAATGTTTAATGAATGCAAGTTTTGGATTTCTGTAATGTTTTATGAAAGTTTTTATATTCCGCGAAAGTTTTAATTAACTCTGATTTGTAAGAACTGTGTTTATGAGTAAATCCGACGCTAAAGTAGGGCTACCGGGTTTAGGGCCTTACAGAAGAATTTTTAGCTTAGGTTTTACTTTGTAATGTCTTTGGACAGCATTTGAATATGTAATTTGATAATGTTTTTGTTTATGTAATTTGACTTTGAATTTAATATATATTTTAATCCTGTGTAAGTAACTGTAGAGGTGTTTTGGGACAGCTGAGGTGTTCCAATCTATGGGAGATTGTTGAGTGAAGATTTGACACAAAACTGATCATATGGAAGATTGGAATCTTCTCAACCACCTCAGAAATGACTAAGTATGGAAACGGGCACACCTTAGACTTCCGAGCAAGCTTTTACTTAGCCGGGCATGATATCTTGCCTTCCGGGCAAGGTTATCTTCAAGAAGTCTTCTTTAGTGGATAGCCGGGCAGGGTTCACTCTTTGTGCATACACGGGCAAGGTACACTATTTCAAGCAGGTTTGTTCTTCATAGCCGAGTAAGGTTTACTTCAGAGTAAACTCTTGGCTAACCAAGCTCATGAAGCCAAGTGATTGGAAGACCGGGCAAGGTATTCATTAATAATACAGTGGTCCAAGTATGCTTTGATGTATAATGAATTATCTTAAGTATCATCGGGCAAGATTCAACTCAAGCAGGGTAAAGTGCTACCAAGCACACTTTGCTAATAAGCTATTTCCAAGCAAAGAGTTGAAAGGATCATTGAAGAACAAGGTTTCTAGTAAGGTTATGTCAGGCAAAGTCTGATACAATCAGGAAGATTGAAGTCTACCCGGTGAGTATTTTCTCTTGGAAAATACTCTAAGTAAAACATACCCGAAAAAATGTTCCCGGGCACACTTCAAGGTTACCAAGTCTAAACAAGGCAGGAAGAGCACAAAGTCTACTCGGAGAAGTTTACTTCTATAAAGCCTACCCGGAAGACTTGTTTTACACTTAGGATTATTTTGAATATGTAATTTGGATATGTATGATATATTTAGGGTTTCTAGAGGGAATGACAGCTATCCTTGGGTGCAAGGTCTATAAAAGGAATATTTATGGCACACCTAAGGAGGGCGGCTGAATACGATAGTAGAAAGAATATTTGTCAAGTGACGGCCGTTCTTACAATTGTACGGAAATAGCTTTCCCTTCAAGAAACCCTAAATCGATTAACGTTTGTATGATTTTATATTATACTATTGGAAATCTTTTGAGTTAATCTTGATTGTGTTAGTTACCTTTTGATTTATTGTTCAGCAACTACCCTGTTTGTTATTGATTCCGCCTTTAACAAACCGTTATCTTTCTAAAATTAGCAACCCGTCATTAACTCCCTTGTCGACACATTTATCTGTGTGAGTTATGACTTGATTTTGTAAAGATCTATCTCAAATCGGGGACCTGACAAGAATGTTTTATATGTTCACGGGATTCGAGTGCAAGTAATTCTCAATCAATTCATGAAAATGATGTTCCATCAACTTCAACTGAGCCAAGAAAAAGTAATAGGGTTAGAAAGCCTAAGAACTATGGTTCTGATTTTCAACTATATTTGGTTGAAGGATCTAGAAATGAGATTCAAAAGAAATATGAATATTGTTTTAATATAGAGGAAGATCCTAAAACCTATAGTGAGGCTATGGCATCTCGGGATATTGCTTTCTGGAAAGAAGCAATTAATGATGATATGGATTCTATTACGCAAAATAACACTTGGAAATTATCTGACTTACCCCTTGGTTGTAAACCTCTTGGTTGTAAATGGATCTTCAAAAAGAAGATGAAAGTTGATAGTTCTATTGATAAATTTAAAGCCAGATTGGTTGTCCAAGGCTTTAGACAAAAGGAAGGAATAGACTACGTTGATACATATGCTCCTGTAGCAAGAATATCTACAATAAGATTGTTGATTGCTTTAGCAGCAATACATAATCTTGTGATTCATCAAATGGATGTGAAAACTGCATTCTTGAATGGTGAATTGGATGAGGAGATATATATGAAACAACCAGAGGGTTTTGTTATGCCCGGTAATGAGCATAAGGTGTGTAACCTTGATAAATCACTTTATGGTTTAAAGCAAGCACCAAAACAATGGCATCAAAAATTTGATGATATGGTGTTGTCTAATGGTTTTCTATTAAACCAATCAGACTAGTGTGTTTATATAGAAAATTTGATGCTTCTGGTAAAGGAGTCATAATTTGTTTATACGTAGATGACATGTTGATATTTGGTACAAACCAAGATCAGGTTGATAAAACAAAGAAATTTTTATCATCTTGTTTTGATATGAAAGATATGGGGGAGGCTGAAGTGATCCTTGGTTTGGATCAAGGTGAGAACAATGGTATTTCGAAAACTCAATCTCACTATATTGAAAAAAATTTTAAAAAAAATAATTTTCTTAATTGTTCTCCTGTTAGTACTTTTATGGATCTTGCTTATAAGCTCTTACCTAATAAAGGTAACGCAGTGAATCAACTTGAATATTCAAGAGCTATAGGATCTCTTATGTATGCAATGATAAGTACTCGACCGGATATAGCTTATGTTGTTGGAAAGCTTAGTAGATATACAAGTAATCCAAGTTCAAATCATTGGCAAGCTATAAATCGATTATTTAGGTACTTGAAAGGAACCATGGATTATGGTTTGAATTATAATGGATTTCCTTCGGCTATAGAAGGTTATTCAGATGCAAGTTGGATTAATAATATGGAAGATCATTCTTCTACAAGTGGATGGACTTTTCTACTTGGAGGAGGTCCTGTATCATGGGCATCTAAGAAACAGACTTGCATCTTTAACTTGGCTATGGAATCTGAGTTTGTAGCATTAGCAGCAGCTGGTAAAGAAGCTGAATGGCTAAGAAACTTGATTTATGAGATTCCATTGTGGCCTAAACCGATATCACCCATATCTATCAGGTGTGATAGTACCGCTACTTTGGCTAAAGCTTATAGTCAAATGGATAATGGGAAGTCTAGACACTTAGGTGTTAGACACAGCATGATTCGTGAGCTCATCGTGAATGGTGTGATATCAGTGGAGTATGTAAAAAATCAACAGACTTTAGCCGATCATTTAACGAAAGCGTTAAGTAAAGATCTTGTGCACATGTCTGCTGTAGGGATGGGTTTAAAGTCCACCTGAAATTTCTCATGTTGAGATACCCAGTTCCTATCTAATTTGATATTAGGTGCTGAATTCAATGTGGAAAGCTTAACCTCTAGAAATTGGAACATATCAGTTACAACGTCCCAAGGTATGTGTTTAGACCTTCAAGTTATGGAGGTTGAAGTTATACTTCTTAATAGTTCTTTCGAAAAATTGCATATGCAGGGGCGAGAGTAAAAGAACTACCTATATGAGCATGAAGTTTAGCCGCTTCAAGAAGCTGGGACTTGGCTTTGATATGTTCATTGAAGTATAGGACATAGGCTAGTAATATAATGTCATGTAAGAGTATATATGAGTATGTGAACTTGTGTGTATATTATCTTCGATTATTCATTATGAATAGAAAGGGTTCAATCGTAGCGATACCCCTATATTCGAATATTTGGAATGTGTAATATGCTAATGTGAAATTCAATCGTCAGGACATTTCATTTATGCATAAGTTTGTTGTTTGTTTGAGTTTGTACAAGTTAATCATGGATTACACCAAAATGGGGGAGGATTATTAGTGATTTTAGTGTAATTAAGGATTAACGTGTTGATCAAATTAACTGTAATACGAATCTAAATAAGTCGGGTGCGGGGTGTACACTTATTTGATCTTATTATAATTGATTATCCTATTGGTACTTAGGGGATAAGCCCCTAAGTCATGGGGGTTCCAAGGGGGCAACGCCCCTTTGGAGGGGGTCAGGGGGCAGCGCCCCTGGTAGCGGAGTGTGAGGGGCGGCAGCCCCTGGCAGGGTCAAAAGGGCAGAACCCCTGGCTTAGGTCGAGCTGCCAGGTCAGCTTGGAAATTTTTATTTCGGGCATACGTTTCTTTATTAGAAACGTATTAGAAAATTAACTAATTAATTAATTAGTTTTCTTTACAAACTTTAATAAAATAAAGGAGCATATTTTCAGTTATTAGTTAGATAACTGTTATCATCCCTGTTTTTCAAACCCTAATATGACGTAGTTTGATCATATGATACGTTCACTAGTTCAATAAACTCTCTCATTCTCCATACTGATTCTTGCACTCAATCTGATTTTTATCCGGTCAAAACATTTGGAAACCAACAAATAGGTTTGATCTGAAAGTGATTCATGACTCTCAGATTTTCCAAAGATTTACGATTGCAGAATCTCCAACATGAGTTACATCCAACGTCATTCATAATGAGGTCTGTGAGTTTGGAAGTCAAGTCCTTGAGTCCAAAGTCAGAATAGTCCTAGTTCAAAATCGTTCCCACAAGTCTGACCGACTAAGGATAATTTAGAATACAATATTCATGGATTAAACATATTAAAATGAACATACATCCAAATACTAAATCAAAACAATTGACTAGCTAATCTAAGACCGATAGCATCCCTGTGTTGGTCATGCTTGTCCCGAGTCATCGGCTTAGTGAACGGGTCTACTAGGTTTTGATTTGTGTCTACTTTGCTTATTATGATGTCACATTATTCCAGTATTTCCCTTATATGGTGGAACTTCCTTAGTATGTATTTGGCTCTGTGATGAGATCTGGGCTCTTTGGCCTGAGCAATAGCACATGTGTTATCACAGAACACCTCGATTAGTTTATGAATACTCGGAACCACATCGAGGTCAGTGATAAACTTCTACATCCAAGTAGCTTCCTTAACAGCATATGATGCAGCTATGTACTCAGCCTCAGTGGTGGAATCCTCCACCAAACTCTGCTTGGAGATTTTCCAGTAAATAGCTCCTCCATTGAGAGTGAATACAAATCCTGATTGTGAGCGAGAATCATCTCGGTCAGTTTGGAAGCTAGCATAAGTGTAACACCTTACAGTGAGCTCTTCTTCCACTCCTACAAACACTAAAAACATATCCCTGGTCCTTTCAGGTACCTTAGAATGTTCTTTACTACAGTCTAATGGGCAATGCCGGGAATTTGCTGAAAACGACTGGTCATGCTTAAAACATACGAGACGTCAGGTCTAGTGCATAACATAGTGTACATGGTAGAACCAACTGAAGCATACGAAATTGCTTGCATGTGGTTAGTTTCAATGTCCGTTGCCGGAGATTGCGATTTGTTCAACACGGTTCCTTTAGCAATGGGAACACCTCCTTTCTTGGAGTTATCCATTGAGAAGCGTTCCATGACTTTGTCTATGTATGTACTTTGACTTAGCCCTAGAAGCCGCTTAGACCTATCTCGGTAGATCTTGATTCCAAAAATATAAGCAGCTTCACCAAGATCTTTCATTGCGAAACAAGATCCCAACCAGTGCTTAACATCCTTAAGAATAGGAATGTCGTTTCCAATGATCAGTATATCATCCACATACAGTATGAGGAATGATATAGTGCTCCCACTAGCCTTTATGTAAACACAAGGCTCATCTTCGTTTTTGATAAAACCAAACTCTTTACTTTTCTCATCAAAGTGAATATTCCGACTACGAGATGCTTGTTTGAGTCCATAAATAGACTTATTCAGTTTGCACACCCTATTAGGATATTTGGATCGACAGAACCTTCAAGCTGTACCATATAGACATCTTCAGAAAGGTGTCCATTAAGAAAAGCGGTTTTGACATCCATCTGCCATATCTCGTAGTCATAATACACGGCTATAGCAAGTAATATCCTTATTGACATAGTCATAGCAACGGGCGAGAAGGTTTCATCATAGTCAACAGCCTTAGTTTGAGTAAAACCTTTCGCGACTAGCCGTGCTTTATAGGTTTGTACATTTCCATGCATGTCGGTTTTTATTTTGAAAATCCACTTGCTCCCTACTGCCCGACCTTCGGGGGTAGCTCAACCAAGTTCCATACCTGATTGTCGTGCATAGATTTCATCTCGGCATTCTTGGCTTCTTGCCATTTCTCAGATTTCGGATCTAAGACAACAGATTTGTAGTTAATAGGTTTGTCATTAGACTCGGCTACTAATAGGACTTCGAGACCATCTAGATGTCATAGGTATTTAGAATTTGGTACGAGAGTCCTACTACTTTTGCGAACACTCGTGTTTATGTCTGATGTATCAGCAACAACATCTTGTTGATCAGACGTTTCAACTTCCTCAGCAGTTGTTTGTGGTTCTTGAATTTCTTCAAGATCGACAATATTATTTCCAGTTCCTCGATCGAAAAATTCTTTCTCGAGGAAGTGGCCCTTCCTTTTAATAGAAATCAAATTTGTATCAGGTGGAAGAAATAATATCCACTTTGGTTATGGTACCCGACGAAAACAACTTTTACGCCGCGGGGATCGATTTTGTCATGCATCGCATCCTCATACTCTAAGGAAAGACAAATTGGGTTTACGCCCATGCCATATCTCAAATGGGGTTTTGTTTACCTTTTTTAAGTTGAAGCCTAATTGACAATGCGGGCTGCGGTCATAAGGGCAAAACTCCAAAAGGAGTGAGGCAAGTTAGTTCTACACATCATCGATCGGGCCATGTTCAGCAAGGTTCGATTTCTCCTCTCGCTCATGCCATTATGTTGGGGTGTGCCGGGTGGAATGAGTTGTGAAACAATTCCACGTTCTTTTAGATGATTGATGAATTCCAATCTGAGATATTCTCCACTTCGATCTGATCGAAGTGTTTTAATCGTTTTACCTAGTTGGTTTTCCACTTCGTTTTGAAACTCTTTTAACTTTTCAAAAGTTTCATGCTTGTGTTTCATAAGATAGACATACGCATATCGACTATAATCATCAATAAAAGAAACGAAGTATCTTTCATGATTTCTAGACATGGTTCTAAAAGGGCCACAAACATCAGTATGTGTGAGTCCTAGTAGATCCTTAGCTCGTTTACAAATATGGGTGAAGGAGTCCTTGGCGAGTTCGCCAGCTAAGCAAGATTCGCAGTCGTCAAAGGAGTCCGAACCTGTGGATTCGAGAATCCTTTCATATTGGAGTCTTTTAACTCGTGCCTTACTTATGTAGCCAAGTCGGCAATGCCATAGAAATGTATCATTGATGCTAAATCTGGTACGTTTAGAAAGATTATATACATTATTCTATGTATGAACATTTATCTCATAAATACCATTTAGAGATTTAGCCTCAAAATAAAATACATCATTCAAGAAAGCAGAAATAGCAATACCATTAAAACCGTACTGAAATCCTTGTTCAAAAAGTAAAGAAACTGAAATATTGTTTCTGGTCAAACCAGGTGCAAACAAACAGTTATTTAAAGTAACTACAAGGCCAGATGGAGACGCAAAATAATATTTGCCAATTGCAAGAACTGGGACTCTCTTCCCATCACTAACGTAGCTTCATGTCGCCTTGTTTCAGCTTCTTCCAGTTTTCAGGTTCCTGCTAGGTATTAATGATGTGGTAACCACATCCGGTATTAAATACCCATGTGTTGCTGGAAATAGTGAAAAGTTCAATAACTTAAATAGAAATACTTTTAGAGGAGCCTTCACCATTGTCCCTTTCTTTGCCAGCTCAGCTAGATGCTCGGGGAAGTTACGCATCCAGTTCCCCATCTTGTTGCATTTGTAGCATTGGCGCTCCTCTGGAGGCAGCGGTCGTACATTTGCAACACCCTTGTTAGTGTTGGTGCCATGTTTGGCAGCAACAACAGCCTTCTTCTTGCCTTTACCATTATAACCCCGGTTCTTGGGTTTAGGCTTCTTGACACTAGAAAATCGAACCATCATAACTTGATTTGTTTAGTTGTAATATTCATCTCAGCCGTTTTGAGCATACCATGAAGCCCCGGCACTGTCTTCACCCAGGTATTCATATTGAAATTCATTACGAACTGGTCATAAGAGCTGGGGAGAGAGTTCAAAATGAAGTGCGCTACCATTTCATCCGACAGAGGATAATCAAGTTTCTTTAGCTAGTCGATGAACCCTTTCATTTTGACGATATGCACACTTACAGAAGATTCCTGTTCCATTCTGCAGCTGATAAGCTGTTTCATGGTGTCGACACCTTCTTGACGGGCTTGCTTCTGGAACATGCCCTTGAGTTGCTCAAGAATTTCATAGGCACCAAGATCTTCCAATCCCTTTGCAAGCTCGAAGGACATGGTGGCTAGCATAATGCAAGCGAATTCAGTAGATTCATCCTTATGCTTTTCAAGAACCTTTCTAACAGCAGCAGTATTTTTTCAGGCTCAGTTGGAACTGGTCCATCGAGAACATAGTGCTTCTTCGCCATTATAAGAACAAGTCTTAAATTGCGGTGCCAATCAAGAAAGTTTGTGACATTCAGTTTTTCTTTCTCAAGAATAGTCTTAAGGGTGAATGAGGAGTTATTATCAGTTGACATCTGTTAAATAAGCAAAAGTAATTTAATTAGTATATTCAATGTTTTAATCCTATTATTAATGACCCAATTAACATTAATAAAATAGGAACTTGAGAATCTGGCTTCCAATTAGTAATGGCAGTTGTAGCACACAGCATTAGTAAGTGGTTAGATAGACTGGCAATGATTGCCAATTGTGAATGAAGCACAACTCTCGGTTATGAGGCCTATTAAGACAACAATTACCAAAGACGATACATTTAGCCTCATCTATGACCACTTTAGTCTTCATACGGTTGTAGCACGTAACAGAAGAGTAAAGTAATAGTCTCCCTAGTACAGTCACTTGTGAAAGGGCCAGATGTGTCAACGAAACCCTTTCACCTTGAAGGGATAGGCTAAAAATCAAGTGCGGTGATGTAGCTCCAAATACTTGAAATTTTGTAGTATGCCTCAAGTGTGACTTATAGTAGGATGTCATAGACTATTGATTTTAAAATTGGGATTAATTTTAGAATTTATGGAATAGAATAAAGGTCCAGTTTTACTGTATTAATCGGGGCAACTTGATGAACCATTTCATCTCTCATGACACTTAGTTTTAAATAACCTATTAAAACTAAGTTTGTCGCGATATATCTAACCAATTTTAAGTTAATTAGAAAATCTATTAAGTTATAAGTCTTTGGAAATTAAATAACGTTTAATTTGTAAAAACATAATTGGTTAATTTAAAATTTATTTTAATATATTTGGTATAAGGTTGGTGGTATTATAACCTATTATAATAAAGCAAGCAACCATAGTAGCAAACAAGAATATGTAAATCTTAAATGGCCAAGAAAGTGATTGATCTTGCTAAAGCCTATTAGCAAGATCAATCGGGTCAAGGGGTCACAACACAAAACAACCACAAGGATGGACTCTTGATGCATCCCGTCATCTTTTGGCATCTCCCACTGACTTCAAGAACTCCTTAAGCTCGTTATCGGTTTTACTTCGGGTCTTCTTCATTACAATATTGTAAAATACATATAATGAATAACCAAACCCCATCTATTACATTTTTGAACTATCAAAGTGGCCAAAAACCATAAAACAAAACCGAAAATTAAATACAACTTTGAACCATCCATATGGCCAAAATAAAAAACCAAACAACTAAGCAAAAAAAATAAACTTTTATTTGTCTAATAAATAAACTTTTAGATATTATTCTTTATATTTAGTATAAATAATAATTCCGATTATTCGCCCGGTTAACCAATTTAAGAGGATTTTATGCTCGTTACCAAATGTATAACTCTTACGGGTCATAACTCAGTCGGCCGCGTTAAATTAACTGAACCGGTCCACTATTTCCAACAACAAGCTCGGTGGAAATTTATTTTTATTTGGAAATAGTCACCGCAACAAAGATTCGAAGTTAGATTTTAGAACCATATACATTTCAAAAAGATATGAAGGATAAACCTAAAACTAAGAAGATATGTCACATTATTAATTACTGAAAAAGGAAAGGGAAAATCCTCAATATGTCCACTTATCTCCTTCAACTCAAGGATTTTTCCACACCCAAGAAAAGTTCCAAGATTTTCCATCCATAATACCGGCGGATCCTTACATATGCTCTGACACCCGAACTTTTTTCCGACCAACTGTCAAGCACCACCTGTCACTTTTAAAGGAGGATCCGAGTGTAAGTTGAACTATAATTTTGCCGGCGACTTTATTTATATACGTATGTTCCCGTCGTTTCCGACGATCAGAGCTCGTGTCGGCTTCGGAAACGACGGTATGGCAAAAGACACGGATCCTCCATGTTTTTCGGCGACCGTGCTTATAAATACCTACCCGCAAGTTTTGATATTCCAGCGAAAACAGTATTTCCAGCGCCCCTTTCATGTATTCCGGCGACCTTATATTCCGGCGTCCTGCCTTATATATTCCGGCGATCCAACTTATATTGCGGTGTCCTAGCTTATATATCCTGGCGTCCCAGCTTATATATCCCGGCGTCCCTACATATTATTCCCGCGTCCTAACATATATTCCGGCGTCGCAACTTATATATTCCGGCTTCCAACCTTATATTCCGGCGACCAATCTTTTGTAAGTAATCAAATTTTGTTTTTATATATATTCTATATTATCTTAATTCAATATATAAGCTAAATAACATGTATCCATCTATTTAATATTTTTGTTTAAGTTAAAATATAAATAAATATATTTCTTTTCATCTCAAAAATACATTTTATTTAAGCCTCTTTTATTTAATGAGACCAACCCTACAAACCACTTTTTTACCTTATTCGTGTTCTTTAAAGCCTCTTCTCCATGGTTGTCTGCTTTTGCGGGAAATTCGCGGTTGTGCGAACAACATGGACGGATCGAAACCCCGGTCGACGCTTCTACTCGTGCCCTATACAAGTAAGTTGTTCATTAATGAAAAATATAGATCGCATTGTACTAAAAGCTAATTTCTTGTCCTATGGAACAAATGCCAATTTTTTGGATGGATCGACCCACCAATGTGTTCTCGAGCAACAGTTATTATCCAGGCCTTTTGAACTCAAGAAACAAGCTTCAAACTGAAATTAAGAAATTGAAAGCTCAAAATCGCAACAAGAACTTCTTGATCTTCTTCCTCTATTTGGCACTAGGGATTTTATTCTTGGTGTATGTGTTTATTATATTTTAGTTGTGGAATGGTAGTAATGCTTATTTTAGTTGTGTAACGGCTTGTGTTTTGGTATTGAAATTATTGAAGGCCGAATTATTATCGAAATATATATATATATATATATATATATGTATATGTATATATATATGGTTACTTTATTTTGTTAGCTCAAGAACAAATATATAAAATAACTAAATTCATAACTAAAAAGTCATAATAATAAGTCTACTTAAATTAGTTAATAAAAGTACAATAATAAAAAAAAACCAGAATTACATCACGATTACTACCAATGAGCATTATCGTTTGACCATTCGGAATCTGAACTGTGCTCGCCTGGGTACGGGTCATGATCATCATACCAGTCCTCTTCGGGCGTGTCATAGTCCCATGCCTTCTTTAAGACCTCGGGGTCATAATCTTTGCATGGATCATACTCGTCTTCTGATGGGTACTCCTCTACTGGAGACTTTTTTGTAGGAGCTCCAATTAAATGGTTGTCGGATGGTTGGTTAGCAGGAACTTCAGCCGAATGGGTAGTGGATTCCTGGGGCTGGTTAGCAAGACCTTCAATTGGATGATTAGCAGGTTCAGGTGGCTGGTTAGCAGAACCTTCAACCATACGATTAGCAGGTTCAGGTGACTGGTTATGAGGGACTTCAACCGGATGATTTGCAGGTTCAGGTGGCTGGTTAGCAAGACCTACAACCGGATGATTGTTTGGTATGGCAAAGCAATATATTTGTAACACATCCTCCGAAGGAGTACTTGGGGCCGAATACATTTTACATGTAAATGAGTGTGTCGGTTGTAGGTGAAATGAGTTGGTATTGAGTTGTTTATAATAGGTAAATATTTTGATGTAATAATAATAATAATGATAATAATAATAATAAAAGTTCATCACGAAAGGCCACCTCGATTCCCTTGTTTTTAACCTATGCATGTTTAAAAGGAAGGAAAAGTATATATTTTAAAATCTTTAAATTTAAAACGTGCTATATTAAATAAAGTAGGAAGCCTATATAAAAGTATGGAAGACTTTATAATTCAAAATTGGGGAAAAGTACACTATCCAAAACCATGGTCTCTAAATTAAATAAAGTAGGAAGCCTGTATAAAAGTATGGAAGACTCTATAATTCAAAATTGGGGAAAAGTACATTGTTCCAAAACCATGGGCTCTCTAACATCTTCTCTCTCTCTCTCTCTCTCTCTCTCTCTCTCTCTCTCTCTCTCTCTCTCTCTCTCTCTCTCTCTCTCTCTCTCAACATCTGGCCGACTTTATATATTTTGGGACGCAATTGGACCCTACCTTCAAGTCTAAAGTCACGTGTAAAAGGTTTCGTCTCAACCGGAGGAGACCAAAGTGTTCTTGGTCGGGACCACTATCCACCGGATCTGAAGGCACATGTTGTTGTCCTTTTCAATGGCTTTGTTTAAGGTTAGTGGATCTTGGTATTCAGTCTCCCTTAAATCTATTTGTCATATTCAATTTATACTTGTCGATTTGTAATAGGGTTTCTAAAACTATTGATTTATACTTATTGTTGTTTTTAAAAACTATTTAGGTTGATCTGCACACTAGAGTTAATTGGAAAAGTGTGAAGGAATTGAGGAAAATAATAGAAGTTAACGAAGATAGGGTAAAGCTTTGGAATCAATAGTGTTTTTCTCAATGGATTTTTGTTGAGAACACTAAACCAGATACGTGTCTTATTCACGTCTTTTTTAATTAACGAAAACTATGCAAGTAACGATCCCGAATTTGATGATATTTGCTATGATATTGGTTTGAACAGCCCTGTTTGTTTCAGGCCTAGACAATTTGCGATGATTATTGGTTTGATGACATGATTAGCATACTCTCACAGTACACCCTGTTCTCCAGAATTCAGAGGGTGATCAATTGACTTACGTACGAATGAGTGAGATAGCCTACTCTAACTCTAGTGGTGCACAATAAACCAATTTTCGAACCGGAACCGGTTATTATTAACTGAAACCAGTTTCAACCGGTGGTTCCTATTTCCTAATTGGTTTTGAGTATTGAGAATTGAACCGGTTAATCAAAACCGGTTTTTAGGTTTTTTAAATTTTTTGTTAATAAAATACCGGTTTTTACTGGTTTTTGGGTTTTTTATATGTTTGATAGGTTATGGTTTTTAGGATACGAAAACCAGTTCAGTTAATAACCAGTATTTTAAAAACGGGGTAACTGTTTTGTGGATCTCCCTTGTCACACCCCAACCTACGGTGGAAATGTCGTAGGTTGGGGTGTGACATATAGGTATCAGAGCCTAAGGTTTAAGATAGGTCGTTAGTGGTGCCTTAGTAACATGCTTAGGAGCCCCATACGTTCTTATATATTTGCCTTATGTGTTCAAATTAATTGTTTACAGCTTTATTAGATAATTAATTAATGATTGTTTACTATTATATTGTTGTGCACACACACACACACACACAACTCCGAGGCTATGCCTCAACCTTCAAAGAAAATTTGTCTTAAATATTTTAAATCAAGTAGATTGCGTTTATCTTTTGTAAATTTCTTAAGAATTTCCTAGTTTTGTTTTTATTCATTAACCTTAAGGCTAGGTAGTATGACAAGTTCCTCTAGGCCAAAGTGGAACACAAGTGTCATGCGACCGACACCTTAGATTGACTTTAAACCGAATTCACGGTGGTTCGTGGCTGAATTCGGTAAATTCTGATTATTATGTTTTGTTATTTAAATGGTTAGTTGGGTGAAAAATCCATGGTCACCATGGGCACTCCTACTATACATTCCTCATCTTGTTTTGAATGTTGTTTTTGTTGGGGTTCATCATACGTGGTGGTTCACTGGATGCTCCAACTACTCATAGTTTTCTCTCGTTTATTCGTTATTTAGTTTGGTCAGTTAAAACGCCATGTAACGCTCATGGGCTGACAAACTCTATTGTATTGCTAATCGTTAATTAGTTGGGACAGTTAAAATGTCATGTAACGCCCATGGGTCGTCCAACTCAGTTACTTTTATTAGTTAGTTTCGTTGAGCCATTCAAACTGCCATGGAAAGCTCATAGGAGGCCAACACACAAACTTTTTTCCGTTAGTTGTTTGTTAAGTTGACTTAATCAAATAAAAATTAACTTTTAAACTGACATCATCTCCTTGTTTAGTCATCACACATTAATCATATTGACTACATCATCTAATAACTATTTACGCAATGTACCCCTTATCTTGTAATCTTTTACTTTTATTCATCGTGATACGACGCAAATTCCCCACTTCTAAAAGCAAAATTTTTATAAGTTATCTAAGCAATTAACGTTTTATGTGTAAATGATTTTCCTCAACTTATTCTTATAAATCTTTATTTTTGATCTTAATAGAATGTCTTCCCTAAGAAACCACTGTCATCCTCGACATCAATCAACTGATTCTCATCACCACCGTATAGCTGTTGCGTGTATAGCTAGAGAGTTAACTGTTGCGATCCCTAGGTTAGTGACCCAAATTCAAAACATCCATGCAACCAATCCTACCCAACCACCAGCCTCTTTAACTTTTCCGAAAAAGAAACCTTACAAGAAACGTAAGAACCCCATCTGCAAAACCTGCAACCGTCACCACCCGATCAACTCCAATTGTCGTCTTTGCACCAACTGTAGCCGTTATGGCCACCTTGCTAAATTATGTCGTCAAGTTCGTAGTGCACCAACTTCTCCACAACTATTTGAGGCGCCCATTTCTCGAAACAGTACCATGCCATCTACTCAACCCGGTGTTCCTAATACTCGTGTTTGCTACCCTTGTGGAGACCCGAATCATCTCCGTAATTCGTGTCCTCATCGTATCCATGCTCAAAAAACTCAAACTATGACTGCACCCTACTATTTAACCCATACTCACCAAGCTCAAACCCATCAACCCTATATCCCTCAAGATCCTCCCATCAATCAAGGTCAACCTTACTTAACCCAACTCTATTAAGCCCCACAACCGCAAGCTCAAGTTTACCGAACATATTTCAACCAAACAACCTTCTTGCAAATTGTTCAAGCTCAAGTTATTCAAGCAATGCCAAGCCAATCTACCTTGACTGTTCCAAATTCTATGAATGCAACTCCTCATGGTGATTCAAGTCACGCCAATTAAGTTACTCAAGGACCCCGAATACTTTTGTTGATTTCCTTATCTTATCTTAATCTATTTTGTCTTTTTCATAATTATGAATTGTAACGCCTCTTTATGGCCTTGGATTATTTCTCATTTGAACTATTTATCTTTTACATGATTTACCTCATGAATAAAGTCTCTTTTATTTAAATAGATTGTTTATTAAAATCTACTTTATCTTAGTTGTCTACCCTCATCCATTATAACCCATTTTATTAACCTCAACTATTAATAAGTTGCATTTTTTCAACTTTCTCGACTTATACTTTTGTGTTAAAAAATGTCTTAGAAAATTCTTTGCTTTATTAAAATCCACCGCAACTTTCGAAATGTTTTATACATTGGTTTTACAATTAAAACTCCTTGAAACTTTTGATTCTTCAAAATCATGTATTTCAAACGGTTGTAAACCCACACGGTTAAACGAATCATGTGGACCATCCAACCATAAAATTAATTATGGTCCGGAACATAATTATCGAAGTCCTCGCATGGAAATCATGATGTGTAAAGTTGTATGTCATAATATAAAATCGAAAGTAGTTAGGATAACAGTGCAAATGTAAAGATGATAAGGACATGGTGAATACGCCGTTGGTACATCCTATGTATAAGTGTCCTTATCGAATTTTTGTTTGGAGCGTTGTTTTAACTATTCAAAGTTTTATATTTTGATTAATTTTAAAATTTATATTTAAAATTTTCCTTTCCTCAAAATCTGATGGTTTTGTTATGGTATCATTTAATTTTGGGACAAAATTCCCTAAAGTATGGGAGACTGTAACAACTCAGTTTTTCCAAATATATTACCCGACCTGTTTTTATATTCGGGAAATTTTTCCAAGAAAATAGCGCGTTATTCGAGATAATATTATTTTATTAATATTGTTTAAATATTTATTTAATATGTAAGACAACTTTGATTTACATATCATTTTGACCCTAAACTATAATGTAACTTATTATTGTTTCCATCTCTAAATTCCAGGGACTATTTAGCAAAATCTGCATTTTATATTATATTCCTAACCCTTTTACCCATATCCTATATCCGTAAGCCATGAACCCTTAACCCGATTATAACTTGTGCCTTAATTCTCATTGTTATTTTGGAAATTGAATCAGGGATCTTGTTGTTCTTACCATACGCGGCTCACCGACGCTCGCAATTAAGCTAAAACGATGATAGACGATACGAATTGCTTAATATACCTCACCGTCTTCAACCCGTTTATAATTAGATCATCTAAAGATCATTAAAATACAATTAAACCTACCCACACCCTCCTTATTGTAGCGCCAATCTAACCCCTATGATTATTTGGATTAAATCAATCTTGAGGCACCCTGTTCGTCATCTTACTTTGCCGGTCGTGTTCGTTCCAATCTAACCCCCGTTTAATCCTCGCTAAGGTAATTAAATTATATGGTTAAACTCTTCGTCATACCAGGATCAATAGCCCTATGCTCAATCGGCCAAACATTTAACGTATTGGCCGATTAGGATTTCTAGGGTTCATGAGCTAGTCTGGTTCTTTATCTGTCTGAGTATATATTTTTGCTCTTGAGTTTTACCAACTGATCATCTTAGATCATTATGTTTTGCTGTGTGTGTGTATTCTTCGTTGAGCCGGCCACTGGCGCGGGTTCGAGTCTCAGCCAACACGTTTTTTTAGTTGTTTTTTGGTTTTCTTTTTTGAACAACGAATTTCACAGTTAAGTTGACCGCAGCTCCCAAGTAGGAAGCCCTAACCGCCCCACTCGGGCCAAGACTATGTTGTCTTAACCGGCCCACGCTTGGCATCTGAGTTTGGCTAGGCATTCCCTGAGAAAGTTTCCAGCCACCTGCCATTTTACAGATTTGTACCCTCCACAAGAGCAAGCCCTCTGGAGTAAATACATTGTAATAGAAAACTCGAGACGGCCTCCAGATTCGAACCTGAAACCTCAAGGAGGTTAGGTTCTTATCCTTCATCAGTCTAGCCACTCCACCAAGGTGGAATGGTTAGTTGTTTTTGGTATTAATTCCCATAACCAATTTTATTAATATATTTAATTATTTAAACTAAATTATAAATATTATAAATACAATAACTAGTCAATATTTTTATAAACCGACTTATTAACCGATCACTTTTCCCAAAGTTTGGTTAAAACAATATATATGTATATATATATTTAGTTATTAAAATTGCTAAAGGGTTTTAATTAAAATATATATTTAAAATTTATCTCGTATATTCATGTATTAAAAAAAAATAGTTTACGTATTTATTAAAAGATCATATTTTGTATAAATATTATTATTTATTATATTTTATCTATTATTTACAACATTAACATAAAGAAAATCTTTATTTATAATAAGAACGTATATAAATACATTTAACGTATTTTTAGCCTGAAATCTCTTTATATAAACTATAAAGTTTTATAAATATTTATTTAAGTATTTTATATAATTAAATCATAATTATTACCATAACACTTTGATAATAAAATTGATATTAAATTAATGAAATAAATAGCTTTTGTAAGATTTCACTCGATCATAAAATCCCAAACCTCTATTTGGTTTTAGCTTCGTTATCAATCAATATTTATTTCCGTAAGTATTGTAATTAGGCTATCTCATCTGAATTTCCCGAAGAGTGTGACTCTTTTTTGCTACCGTGTTCATTTATCTCTTGCTTATTTATTAAGTTGAGTATCTCGTTCCCCCTGTTTAACTCAATTTTACTATTTTGGGGACATATGCATTTTTTATTATTTTATTACTATTTAATACTCAACTGCAACTGTTAATCATGTGTGTATACAATATATGCCTAACATGGTATATCCTTATTTGCTTATTTGGTTGTATCGTCGTAGTAGCCATCGCCCAGTTTATCTGGCGTCGTACGTATCTACAACTTATTTACTTGCTTATGTAGTAGTCATCGCCCAGTTTATCTGGCATCGTGCGTATCTACAACTTATTTACTTGCTTATGTAGTAGCCATCACCCAGTTTATCTGGCATCGTGCGTATCTACAACTTATTTACTTTTTTATGTAGTAGCCATCGCCTAGTTCATCTGGCATCGTACGTATCTACAACTTATATACTTGCTTATTTGGTTAAATTGTTTATCTCACTTGATACAGTTTGCACTTTTATTTATTATTATATATTCACAAAATCTGGTGTTTTTCTCACTCAACCTCGTGTTGACAAAACCTATTTGTATTTTCAACGCATGTGTAGGTCATCGTGTGATATGATTACCAAGTTTGTTTGAAGAAACTTAGAATTGCATGCTAGAGAGAAGAAACAAGAACTTGAATTTTATTTTATCCTTATTTGTTCTATTTATGGAATCATGTAATTTGTTTGTTTGAAATTTGTTGATTATTAGAAATTAAATAACAGACATGGTCATTTTAAATATTGCATGATAGTATCTTCAGAGCTGTGAGCAATCAGCTCACGCACCCGTCATTTTCACCGTAGGTTGGGGTGTGGCATCCCATACCTATCATTAATTTTCTTGTTGTGGTATTTATAGACTAATACAGAGGTATGGAATAGGGTTGACATCTTTGACTCCCCTCCCCCCCCCCCCCCCCCGGCGGGGTGGTAACAACGCTAACGGGTTGTGATTGTGACATCTCTTCTATTATTGGCTAATAATGATAAATATTTTTTTTCTCTTTGAGAACCACGCCCACGTGTGTGTCTATATTTATTTATTCGAAATATTTCTTTTATCGTGGTGATCCAATCCATTCCTCTACAATTATTAAAGATAAAGGATAGAATTACAAATTTTGTTCTTTAAAAAAAACAAATTACGGTTCGTGTCCTTTTTTTAGTTTCTTTGCAGGCGGTGTCCTTTAAAACATTTTTTTCCTACACGTTATGTCCTTTACGCTAACTGGGTTAGAAAAACTCAGTTAAATACCCTCACGTGAGGCGCATGTGAGGGCATATTGGTCTTTTTGTCTACACCTGCAAAAATTTTATATAAAACTATCTCTTTCTTCCAGAACTCATCCACCACCACCAAACCCACCATCAACACCCACCTTCACACCACCATTCAACCTCCAGCAACCACCACCGCCGCCCACCAACCTCCCCTCCAAAACCCAATTCCATCTTCCAGACCAAACCAAAAACCCCAAAATGTCCACCACCAGTTTCCGAATTATGGTTTCCAAACCCTAACTCCATCACACACAAACACCACTCTCCCTATCCATACACAAACACACACACGCACACACACCACTCTTCAGCCGATCGTGTCCGCCGTCGGATTTTGCCCGGTCTTCTCCGGCGAGTTTGACCGGAAAACTGGATTCCGCCGTCAGAGTTTGGATCTAGGTTTGTGGGTTCGTAGCCGTTCGTCGGATCCGGGTTTGTGGGTTTGTGGGTTCGTAGCCGTTTGGATCTGGGATTGTGGGTTCTTCTCTAGCGTTATCTTCTCCGGCGATTGGTGGTCGATTATTATTATTATTATTATTATTATTATTATTATTATTATTATTATTATTATTATTATTATTATTTTTGTTGTTCTTCTGGTCATCTTGTTGTCTTGCTGTTGATTACTATTATTATTATTATTGTTGTTGTTGTTGTTTGGTAGATTGGATGTGAAGAAGAGAAGGGTGAAGAAGAGAAGGATAGGGAGAGTGGTGTGTGTGTGTGTGTGTGTGTTTTTGTGTATGTGAATTTATTGTTATTATTATTAATATGAGTATATAAATTTGTTTTGAAAAGGCCAATATGCCCTCACATGCGTCTCACGTGAAGGTATTTAACTGAGATTTTCTAACCCAGTTAGCGTAAAGGACATAACGTGTAGGAAAAAAATGTTTAAAGGATACCGCCTGCAAAAAAACTAAAAAAATGACATGAACCATAATTTGGATTTTTCTAAATGACAAAATTTGTAATTCTGTCAAGATAAAGTCATAAAACTTATCGAATCAGATACATAACTAAGGGGGTGTTTGGGATTCCTTGTTTTGTCTCCTTAAAACTTTTCATTAAGTTAATAAGTTACAAAAGTGTAACTTATGAAACTTTTTCCCTCACAATATAAGCAATCCCAAAAATCTTATTACTTTTCAAAAAATTTATAAGTTATAAGTTAGTGAAAATAAGCAATCCTTAAATACAAAAGAGATAATTTTGGTTTCTTAGTTCTCTAAAAGGTAAAAAAACAGCTATCGACCTTCCTTAATTATGATATTTTATTTTCAAATAAGATTTTTCAATATTAACCAACCATTACTGAATACATCAAAGCAGCATATTATATAGTTTATATACATTGTTCGGGAGAGTTCTTTGCAAGTTTTTTGTTTGTAGTGTTTGTAATAAGTGTTCTAATTTGGAATATTTGATTTATTCTTATTTTATCAATTTAGAATAGTTTGTCATCCCATGGGCATGTTGGATTCCACACAATAAGATTAGTTTGTAAAGATTTATTTTCTAATTAAAATATAATCTTTAATGCGTAGATTTATACATGAACAAGGTATTCACCCCCTTTACGCATATATTCCACAAAACAATTGTTAACAATTATGGGGATGGTGGTCCAATGACAAAGACAAAGCCTCTTAATCACCTAAACCCAATGGGAAACATCCAGGATGGGTATTTGGGTATGAGACTCGGTATGAATTTGGTTAAACATGCATATATTTCACATGTCCGACCGAGTATGGTATTAGACTATTAGGTGAGACCTTACCTAATTACCCGCAATCATTGTATTACCACCAACTGTATATGTGTTATTCATTGCTTGCGGAAGTACATTGTACAAAGGTAGTGCTTTTGCATAGTTGATCTTCTCGTTGTTTTATCTTTATTAAACTTTAAGCATGCTTCATTATATATATAAAAAAAAAAATTAAAAAAAATAAAAAAAAGCTTCATTTGACAAAATGCACCTTATAGCAAATTTTCACCAAGCCTTATCCTGCTCTCTGAAAACCAAGTTCATTCTTAGTTTTTAAAATAAAAATTTTATTAACAAAAGGCAAATCTTTATCAATTATCAAGAATTTTGATCTCATGGTTTGTGATTCATGATTTGCAGTACATGGTACAAAAAAGAATCAATGAGACAGCAAAATGAATTCAATCATAACCTCTACGGGCGCAGCAAGTCAACGGTTGACTTTCAACACTCCCACAGGTTGACTTTACTATATCATTGCCCCTGGACCTTTGTGTGGTTAATTACAGAAGGAATGTACAAAGAACTTGAAATACAGACTTCGGTATTCCCCAGCTCTTTGGAGGCGCAGACCGTTCCCTATTTTCAGCCAATAAACCTTGTATCTGATCACCGAACCGTCCCTAAACATTTCATTTCAGAAATATTAAAACCAGTTGCTCGCATTTCAACATCAAATTGCATACAAAAGAAACTTGTTTTCATACATAAGTTCAAGATTGTGTATCATACCTTAGCAGCATCTTTAAGCGGGCCCCAACACTCTACGCGGTTATATTTCCTTGAACTAGAGTGGAAAAACACCCGAACAAACGCATCCATCAGCTCTTTCCGTTCACTAAACAGAATTCGATCTCCATACAGGACAGCTTCAAGCACCTGCACCATTATTGGCCAAAATATTATTATTTTTTCTGCTATAAGTTATCAAACTAATGTTTGCATAGTTATTGAAATGAGTTAGTTAATTTACCAAAGGCAACTCCTTTGAGAATATATAGTATCTGAACTCTGCAGCAATATCCAGCAATGAATTTGGTCCACTAACATAACAATGAACATCAAGACACATGTGGCCCTTTACTTCAGCCCATTGAGCCCACTACATCATCCTTATTATACCACCCTTTCAGCTTTTCAATCAAACCACAAACGTATGATTGTTCAGTATACAGCTTTATAAGAGTATTCTTGTGTGTGTGTGTGTGTAGGGCTGTAAACAAACTGAACATTCGGCGGGAAGTTGAATTCCGTTCATGTTCGTTAGTTAATAAATGAATGATTGACTTAACAAGGAATTACGTTCGATAAACTAAATGAACGAACACGAACAAAGGCTATATTTGTTCAATTGTGTTCGTGAACACTCGTTTACGTTCGTTAATGTTTGTCCATTAATATTTTTAATGAGTTTTCTAATCTTATCATATAGATTTAAGCAAAATTACTAACTATGGTATCATTACAGAACTCTTTAATTATTTAAGAACTTTAAGGAACTCTTAATAACAAACTTTTTTTATAAAAATTTTTAGTATGTTAAATTGTTAATATTATTTCAGTGTAGTTTAATCACTTTTTGTATCTATATTTATGTCGAAACATGAAATGAATCTGACCTGATCCATGACGATGTTTCCACGGATTTCGAGATGAACGAACCACGTCTTGATCTTCTTCTCCGGTTGCTTGAGATCTGCAATGGCCTTTTGGGGGGTGTGGAGGTGACTGCTAAGAAATCTCAAGGATCTCTTGTTTACAGACACAAAAATGATATGATGGCAGCTCTTACTGAGCATCCTGCTTTAATAAGGAGGTGGAGACCTCCTTATATAGAGAGCCTCATGGCCACCATCATGGTACCCTAATGGGCCTAGCCCAGTTAGGGTTACCTCCACAAAACCCCCTCAGCCCAATAACATTGTATTAGTCCATATAATAAAATAAGCCAAACATAATAAATTTAGGGTCGTAAAACCGGGTTTAGTACCATACCCCTACAAGCCCCCCAAGTCCAGTGTTGCTCCTAGGCGTGCAAGCGTTTAGGTGGTGCGCTGGACTTTATAAGGTGTGTTAGGACATGAGGCAGTTTTTTCCCTTTTCTTCGGCCTTGTCTTTATTGTCCTTTGAGTTTTGGGAGGTTTTCTCCATGATGGTGACATGTTGTGGTCCTTATGATAATGATGGTGCACTAGCATGAATAAGATATAGCACGCATCATAACAATAGTGGCGCGGGGCCTGATAGAAGATAGAGTGCGCGTCTCGATAATAATGTAATATAACTTGCTGCGCGAGGCAGCTTACGAGCTATAAAAATAATAAAGCTTGCGCGCGAGGCGACTTACGGGCTATAAAAATAATAAAGCTTGCGCGTGAGGCGACTTACGGGCTATAACAATAATAAAGCTTGCGCGCGTTGCGGCTTATGAGCTACAAAAATAATAAAGCCTGCGCGTGAGGCGACTTACGAGCTATAAAAATAATTAAGCTTGCGCGCGAGGCGACTTACGAGCTATAATAATAATGAAGCATGCGCGAGTTGCGGCTTATGAGCTACAAAAAATAATAAGGCTTGCGCGCGAGGCGACTTACGAGCTATAAAAATAATTAAGCTTGCGCGCGAGGCGACTTACGAGCTATAATATGATGATAATGACTGGCCCAAAAGGGCCTCTTCTGCGTAGGATGACTATCCCGTCTTGTCTTCAAAATAATAATGGAGGCACAAACGGCCAGATAATAATAATGTCATAGGTGCTTGTGCGACTCGTAGCCGAACCTGCAAAAACATATCAACTAAAAGTGGATGTATTGCATGGTTCCCATCCTCGGGCAAATTATGAGGTGTGCCCCACCTACGCTGGCGTGTGGCCTTTTGGGATATTATTAGGCTCCCGACCTTTATGTTTGGCGCGTGGCCATGTGGGATATTATTAGGCTCCCGACCTTTATGTTTGGCGCGTGGCCATTTGGGATATTATTAGGCTCCTGACCTTTATGTTCGGCGCGTGGCCGTTTGGGATATTATTAGGCTCCCGACCTTTATGTTTGGCGCGTAGCCATGTGGGATATTATTAGGCTCCCGACCTTTATGTTTGGCGCGTGGCCATTTGGGATATTATTAGGCTCCTGACCTTTATGTTTGGCGCGTGGCATGGAGGGAGTTGAGCGCGCATGCATGGCGAAGGATTGAGCGCGCATGCATGGCAAGATTTGAGCGCGCGTGCGTGGCGCAGGATTGAGCGCGCATGCATGGCGGGAGTTGAGCGCGCATGCGTGGCGAAGAATTGAGCGCGCATGCATGGCGGGAGTTGCTTAGTGATGCGCATGCACGGTGGCGATCAACTGTTGAGGTGTTGTGGTATTTATAGTATTAGGATTTCCAATGATTGGGCTCAGACCCAATTATGGCCTTTTTTGGCCTCCTCCTATTGCTTCGCGCCACGTGTACTGAGGACACCTGGTGCTTTTCATTGATTATTCTCTGACCAAGGTATTTCACCTGACCCATGTGCCATCACGTGGTGGCACATGGGCTTTGCTGAGTTGTCCACCCTTCATTGGCAGCTGTCAACACCAGCACAGTCTTTATTCCTTAAAAGATACCTTCTGGAAAGTTGTTTGATGAGTGGAGAGTGACTCATTTGTTGATTTGGATTAGACTATTGTCTCGTCTGATGAGTACAATTATGGTTGTCCTTATCCTGATTTGGATTTA